>NW_015162009.1:128836-155736 GCF_001447785.1 Gekko japonicus | reverse complement strand
AATCTGTAAGCAGTCTTCTTTATAAATCTTAAACAAAATTCAAGTTTCTGGTCTGACAATAAGGAATAGGAACAGTCATTGATTCTGAAGGGGAGCACACACACCAAAAGAAGATATACAAGTTATCTCTGCATCAGGGGCTTCTCCTGTGGGGAGAAGATGCAAACACTTCACTTTGAACGTGATGGAGAAGAGCAGGGAACCAGAAGCACAAGTCAATTATGTTCCCTGTTCCCTGGGCTTATCATCACATCAAATAGCTCCACAATAAGTCTAAGGCATGTCACTTGTGTGTATTATTCAATGCAAAGAGCATTTTCACCTGTCGGCAATAAAGTCCTGTTGGGCTTTTGAAATTTGACAAACAAGACACCTAAGAGGAAAGACAATTCTGGGGTTTCATTGCATTTTGTAATTTCTCTGGGTGCCTCTTTTTCTTGATAACCAGAACTCCTGGCAAAATTCAGAATCTGAGCGTTCATAATTGTCCTCCTAAACTTCTTCTTTTAATAATTTCTCCTCAAGCAGTTGTCTTTCCTTTCCTTATGAGCAATCTCCTTTGCCTTGTATTTTTTTTAGAAGGAGATTGTTTTGTCTGGTGTTTTCCTGGGCACCTTGATCATCCCACTGACAGAGCATCCCCATCACATCTAATCAGGACTTTGTGCATGACAGCGGAAGAATTTCTTGTTCTCAGTAACAAGAGTATCACAGCCTTCCAGGAGAAATCCCACTGCTATCCTACAATCTTTCAAGTGTTATAGCCACAAGTTGCTGTACCTGCTGTGTATTGCTGTCAGATAACATGGATTTGTATGCTGTTTACAATGGAAAAGTGGATGGCCAAAGGCAACCACAGCTTTTCAAGATGATAGAGGAGGATGACCGTGCAACATGAAGATCGCAGTGTTTTATACCTGGTCCCTGATTGTGTCACTGTTTAATCCCCACCACACACATAAGTGGAGAGTCCAGGAGAAAAGATGAGAGAACTGTAAACAGTAACAATCACTTACAGAAAATACCAGGAAAGCTAGTAAGCCACTGCGGATAACCCTGGTTTTCAGAATATTTGGATAGGAAGATAAACTTTTGGAAGTATTGTGGAGCTAAGATCTAGATACGCAAAGCAGCAGTTCTACATCAGTTTTCTCATATGCTTGACTCTGATCAAGCCAAGCAACAGTCAATCCAAGGCCCCGGTCACACGGAGCATTAGGCATGCTAGAGAGACGGAAGATAGGAGGATTTTTCGGGCGTGATCTCACCGCCACATCTGGGAAGTGTAGAGCTCCCGTGGCTCACCCGAGGCTTCACTCTGAAGATGTGCTGTAAAAAACTAGTACCTCCGAGGTACTAGTTTCCGCAAACCGCGGGGCAAGGGCGGGCGTCAGATCACGTTTCCGGTGTTAGCTCATTGCATCCGGCGCCCGCCCATGTCCCATCGCGAAAAGTTTTTTTTGTCAAGTCTCCATGGGTGCGCACAAGCACCCAATGCCGCATGCGAACACTTGGATTAAAAAACAACAACACAACCCCCACGGCGCCGCTTCTTTGCCACGCCACAGGAGTGAGGTATGATCGGCACCTCCCCCCAACCACGGGACGTCAGGCAGGACGTTTGATCCAGCTGCCGCACGGTAGTTCGCTCTGGGGCAAACAGCCACGCCTCCCCCCCCCCGCGATATCCGGCCCGTGTGACCGGGGCCCAAGTGAAATGAACTGACCAAGTTTTACCGATTTTAGTGGAATGTATATTATCTAAGCCTCCATTTTCTATGCAATATGGCTGACTTCATGGTGACCTGGAAGGCCTAGGCCTGCCTGAACACTTCAGATCTCAGAGGCTAAGCAGGGCCAGCCCTGGTTAGTATTTGGATGGGAGACCCTCAAGAAAATCCAGGGTCACTATGCAGAGGCAAGCAATGGGAAACCACCTCTGAATGTGTCTAGCCTTGAAGACCCTGCGAGCTTACTATAAATCAGATGTGACTTGGTAGCACTTTCCATGGCTGACTTCGGCCCATTTGAGCTTAGAACCAAAAATAATTTTATCATGTTATGTTTGGGGCTGGGTGAAAGAAAAAGTAGGTGCACCAAAAGCAATGACTTCCTGGTTTAGAAATGCGTCTTTCACAGCAACAAGTCATTCTCTGTTTGGGGAAAAAGTCTGAGTCCTGGAGCACCTTTAAGACCAAAATTTTTTATTCAAAGTGTAAGCTTTCTTGTGCATAGCACACTTCTTCAGACAAATGGAAAGTTTGGGAAGTTTGGGAAGGACTTTCTTCATTGATGGAAGGCTTTGTTAGAAGAAAGAGCCAGTCTGGTGTAGTGGTTATGAGCATGGACTTGAATCTGGGAGAACTGGGTTTCATTCCCCACTTCTCTACATGGAGCTACTGGTGTGACCTTGGGTCAATCATAAATTCTTTCAGAGTTGTTCTCTCAAAGGCGGTTCTCAAGAGAGCTCTCTCAGCCCCACCTACCTCACAGGGTGTCTGTTCTGGGGAGGGGGAGGAAAACGAGATTGTAAGCAGCTCTGAGACTCCTTCGGGTAGTGAAGGGTGGGGTATAAATCCAATCTCTTCTTCTCTTCATTAGGTACGACTATACAGAAGGAAATTATTGGCTCCAGCACAATACTATTTATTATAGCCCGACTTGTTTTGAGTAAATATTTCCTCAGTGGCAGCTTTAATAACAAATGCAAACCCTATCTATATCTTGTAAAATCATAACCTGATGCACCAATCTTTTCATTGAATAGATCCAGCAATGCTTCCTATAGTACTGCTTTGTTGCAGAGTTCTTCATCCTGACTAGAGCAGGGGGCTGCTGTGTTTCAAGCAACCTGGGAATCCTCTCCTGGTCACTGGCCATATCAAGGCTTCCTCCCAGGAGAACTATGGCAGCCTTCTCCTTCAATCCTGCAGCTCCAACATGATTGCTTGCAAATTAGGGTTTCTGGGGTTTCTTTTTTGCAAAGGCATTTTTGTTTCAAAGCAGTTATTAAGGATCCTGTGGGAAAGTCTCCTTAGGATTCAGACTTCCCTTTTCTTCATTTGCAGGACTGTTCAGCAGAACACTTGTTTGTGAGTGGAGAAGGCCACATTCTGTGTTAAGTACCAGGATACAGACATTTGTATTGCAAGACGGAGGGTTTGCTATCTGAGTAATGTGGAAGATCTGTTGCTCTGGGTTCTTTCCTCCAAAGGTAATACTTAGTGGGTGTCAACGGCCCTTTACAACAGAATGTTCATGTTCTTTACTGGCTGTAGATGTTTCCTCAATGGGAACTGATAGTCAGGAGGAGATGATTTCCTAATAGCTCTGATCTTGATGGAGGGCTAGGGAAAGGTAACTCCTTCCAGTTGTGTGGAAGGAAGCAGTGGTGTGAGTGGGTGTACAATCCTTGTGTTCTGAAGAGGCAGAGAGTCAGTTGTGAGGTGGCCAAAGGTGAAGTACCTTTTAGGACAGGGATTCTCTCTCTCTGGGTGTCTGGCATGGAGATCAAACCTTCTGCCCTGTTCAAGTGGCTCTTCACCTCAGCCTGTATTCGACTTGTATATTTGTAAATCAAGCAAATTTTACAAAAACTCTATAATGCTCTAGTGCTATCTCACTCAAAGGATATCAACTCATGAAGCACTGCCTCTGGAACTTCTCACTCCTTTGGCTAGGGTGGTCTGTAAATAATAGTCATGTCATGTTATATGTATTTAATATATAATGAATTTAAAGTGTATTAGTTTGATTTAGCAGAAAACATTCACTGGCCCCTGTCACACGGGCAGGAAACTGCAGAGGAGAAGTGTGGCTGTTTGCCCCGGGGCAAACTAACATGCAGTAAAGCGATCAGACCTACTGTGGAGGTTCTGTGGAGGTACTGTGGAGGTTCCATGGCAAGGGAGAGGTGCCGATCACAACACACGCCTGCGCGCAATGAAGAAGCGCGCGGCGCGGCGAACTGGTTTTCTTTTTTTGTGTACACTACGAATGTGCATGCTCCGTTGGGTGCGTGTGCGCATCCACGGAGACGTGGGAAAAAAAACCCCTTTTCCGCAAGGGGACATGGGCGGGCGCCGGATACCACCGGAAACGCGATCAGACGCCCGCCCTTGCCCCACAGTTTCTGGAAACTAGTACCTCCAAGGTACTAGTTTTTTGCTGCGCTTTTTCGGCAGGAAGCCTCAGTTGTGCCACGGAAGCGCTACGCTTCCCAGATGTGCTGGTGAGATCGCGACCGGAAACTCCGCTTGTCTTCCGTATCTCTTGCGTGGCTAATGTTGCGTGTGACCGCAGCCACTGTTTGTTTGGGTTTTTGGCCATTGGTATCCCCAAGTGATCAGGGCTGCACAAGCACTTGCCTGCCAGTTCATCAGCTCATGTCCCGCTCACCCATCATGAGCAGGGTGCTGGTTGTTTGGCAGGCAGTTCAGGTAGCTTGTGAGCCTGTTTGCACATACACTTTGCACATTAACCTCCATACCCATTGATGCTGCTTCACTGCAGTCCACCACCAATTGGTTAAGTGAAGGATGAAGTAAAGTATTCAGTCATGTATAACTAAACACCATGAAAGTGTGCATATAGGGAGGGAAGGCAGCATGGTATAGCTGTATCATGTCAAATCGCAGAAGCTAAGCAGGAATCAGCTGCCTGGGGAGGTGGTGAGCTCCCCCCTCACTGGCATTCTTTAAGCAGCAGCTGGACAAACACTTGTCATGGATGCTCTAGGCTGATCCTGCATTGAACAGGGAGTTGGGCTAGATGACCTGTATGGCCCCTTCCAACTCTGTGATTCTATGATTCAGTATGAATACTTGGAAGGGAGACCTTCCTCTGCAAAGGACAGTAAAAGCAAACCATCTCACCTTATCACATGCCTTGAAAGTCCCTAGCTGGGTTTGCCATGTCCCTTGTGACTTGATGGCACCTACATACATAAATTTGCACATGTAGATTGTTGCACATCCTCATGGAAGTCATTTTACACACACACACCATTTAATTACCTGACACAACTGCCATGATCCTGGGAGGAAATCGATACCACCACCTACTGTTTGTGTAGAAGTGGGCCCAAGGAAGAGCTCAATGAAACTCCATCAGAACAGCTCCTGCACAGTTTCAAAGCCAGGTGTGTGAGTTGGGTGGATATAAACAAGTTTCAGTTCATGACTCAATGTGGCTCTTGAAAATGGTATGTCTGTCTGCGGAATGTGTTTGTGACGAAGTTCGCAGAATCCCTAAAAGTGGACAAACCATCACACTGAGCTGTTTTGATATCGGGATGACAGTTCAGGATGTCATTCACAAGTAGAATCAGACACATCAGTATAATGCCATGCAAAGTATTTTCCCCCCTTCTTCTCTGCATCTCTTCAGGTTGTTACAGATCTATATAAGAAATTAGGGAGGGCTGTGTTTTAATTAGAATGCACATTTATTACTCGCCGAGCTAGGTAAACTGAAATTATTCTCAATTTGCTCTTCTGTATCATGTAATTGAATGAAAATTTAGGGCTGATAACTTGCAATTACATTGATTTCCATTTTGCTCCTTGGGTATTCTTCAATATGACAGGGTTTGTAGCAAATGTCACTTCATCAACAACTTGCCTCCCCAGTGCCCTAATTGCAGGTGACAGCAAAACAGCTCTAGTCCTGTGTGGAAGTGCTCTCTGCCAAGGAGATAAAAACCGCAGAGGACTTGGGAGAGTGGACAGCTTCACGGCCGTGGTTGTCTTAGGCACTGTGAACTCTTTCTTCCCAAGCCAGTGACAGAGAGCCATATTTAAAGATGGGTTTGCACTGGTAGCTCTGGTGTAGAAAGGCTGCAGTGGGGAGCTGGATATGAGGCTGAAACTCAAAATCCAGGGGTCCCATTCCCCCAATGGGGGGCGGGGGAATCCCCCCACCTGCTCTTGTTGCCTGGTGCCACTCCGAGCAGTGGCAAGCCAACAACAACACAGTGTTGTTTGTGGTGAGTTATCACTTCTGGTTAAAAGGGGGGGGAGTGAAATCGGTTAGCTCTAGAATTCATCAGAAATTCTATAGTAAAACCATAGAGTTTCTGGTGGTCACTAGGGCTACCTATGTTTTTCACAGTAGAAAAGAGCACGAGTCCAGCAGCACCTTAAAGACTAACAAAATATATGGCAGGGTAAGAGCTTTCGTGAGTCACTGCTCACTTCTTCAGATACAGGAAGTGACATAATACCACAGCTGGTGTCATGCCTATTCCATATCCCTACCCACAGCTGTCCTGCTGGTAGCTAAGTACTGCCTTGTAACCCTACCACCAACCTCTCTGAGCACATGAACATACATTTAGAAGGGTATACTGTTCCTGTTGTTTCTGCTGTTGCGTCCCTTCATTCAGTTGCCTCTCCCTGTCTGCTCTCATATCTGGAGGACCTTGGCTCCTCCGAAGATGCACACACCAGCCAGATGATCAATGATCCCTGGTCCTTCAAAAGCCAGCCCATCTGACACTCAGCTGTCCAACAGCTCCATCCTGGGAAGGGGAAAGGGGAGCAGCAGAGGAGAGGTTGCCCCAAGGCCATAATTGGTCTCTCATGGACTTGGCCATGCCCCCATAGCCTTCTGGGTAGAAGGCATGCCCTGTCCCTGTCTAAGCCCTTTAAATGTCTTGAGGAAAGAGATTGCAAAGAGGTAGCTGTCTTAATGTGTTATAGCAAGATAAAACGTAAGTCCAGTGGCACTTTAAAGATGAACAATTTTTATTACGATATGACCTTTTGTGAGCTCATGAAAGGAAGGAGGCCGAGGAAGACGTTCTGGCTCCTAGCTCCGAAGGGAGTACAGCTAGGGGAGAGGAGGTGATGCCAAGCAAAGGTGTCTCATGCAGGGTGGATCCTGATGCCAGACTCCTGGGGTCTGGAACCACTGCATCTCGTGTTCCTTTCCTCCCTCCCTCGCTTGTCTCCCCATGGAATTGTCTAAATATAGATTTTGACTCCCCAGCACCAGGCCTGGTTGTTCGTTTGTGGTAGTTTATTTAAAACACTCCTATCTCACCTTTTGGTACATCCCCTTGGCAGCAGTTTACGCAATATTGAAGATGACTGTAACTCAAACAACTACGATACAGCCAGCAGATCAACACTCAAAGGAAGCAGTAAAACGATCACGTCAGAAAGAAAGTGAGGTAGAATACGTCTGTGTGAATTGCTTTTCTGAAAGACACCAAGGGGGATACCAGTA
Organism: Gekko japonicus; assembly: GCF_001447785.1. Taxonomy (NCBI): domain Eukaryota; kingdom Metazoa; phylum Chordata; class Lepidosauria; order Squamata; family Gekkonidae; genus Gekko; species Gekko japonicus. The sequence goes on along the minus strand of NW_015162009.1, from coordinate 148,506 downwards.
GACTTGGTGCCACCCCCAGGAAGCTTGTCTCACATGCTGCTATCCTTTGAGAGGGTTGTATACAATGAAGCAGAAGTTGATGTCAGCCTCTGGGTGACTTCCTAGTGACAGCCAGTGTGGTGTAGTGGTTAGAATGTCAGACTAGGATCTGGGAGGCTGAGGTTCAAATCCCCACTCCGCCAGGGAAACTTATTGGTTGACTTTGGGCCAGTCATACTCTCAGCTTATTGTACCTCACGGGGTTGTCGTAAGGATAAAATGGAGGAGAGGAGAATGATGTAAGCTGCTTTGGGTTCCCATTGAGTTATAAATGACATAAATAGATAAACTATATGATACATTTACTCTGTAAAGTGTCTGTAAAATGTCTACTACTACTACGAATAATAATAATAAGAGAAGAGATTGGATTTATACCCCGCCCTTCACTTGGAGTCTCAGAGCGGCTTACAAACTCCTTTCCCTTCCCCTCCCCACAACAGACACCCTGTGAGGTGGGTGGGGCTGAGAGAACTCTGACACAAACTGCTCTTTTTCAAGGACAGCTGTGCCAGAGCTTGTGACTGACCCAAGGTCACATCAGCAGATGCAAGTGGAGGAGTGGGGAATAATAGCAGACTAGTGGTCTGAAGGTGGGAGTGGTGGACAATGTGACCTCCTCCCACTCCATGAGTCTTGTTTTCATCATGTCCTACTAGGGCTGAGGGGCATTTGCTCTTCAACCCAACTCAGTCGGTGCAACTTGTGAAAGCCAAGTCTTCTCGCAAAACTGCTGGCTCGTGGCCTGTCGTTGCTTGTCATTGTGCCCCCCCCCCCAAAAAAAAATATGGTGGGAAGTTGCTAAGCGTGAGATGTCTTCTCTGACAGGTATTGTGGGCCTGAATATACATAATGGGGGGAAAGTGGCTCTAATTAAAATGTGCTTACTTAAGATGACAGTTATTTGAAATATGGCTGCATAGTAAAGACCTCATTACAAACCATGCACTGTACGTTAAAATGATAATTGTGTCAAGGGGTAATTAACTTCCTCTCTTAGGTGAATTTGATAGGTCACTTGTGACTCCGTCCTGCTTATTTATGTTTGTTGATTGCAGTAGTGCCACAGACCTACTTAGAATTCAAGATGCTTTTTTTTTTCCTTTAAAAGGATTGGGATGGTTATTTTCTTTTGCCTGCTTTGAAGAGAGATTTATTATCCATTGTAATTCAGGACATGATCGGGATGTTGAAAGCGCCTAGATTTGTAAACATAGTGTATCCTCGGCATGAATACAGACCCCCGTCTTCCAAGATAATAATTTGCAAACCGCATCCCAGGTCTTATGTTTCGCACTTTATGTTTGTGGCAAAACAGAATGTTAATAAATTCAATTTAACAAGCACACTTGTGTTCGGAGGGAGCCTGCCCGAACAAGCGATTCAGCAAAACCAACATGCAGGCCGTCAGGTTGAAGTTGAAGCACTGGACAGAAGGCCAGGACACTCAAGGCTGTATGAAATCAGGACAGATGGTGTGACAAATGTATCCTGTAATATACATGTTGGTGATTTCCATTACAGACACTATGGTGATCTGCCAGGTTTGATCGCCCACACTGATTACTGTAGTTCTGCTGCTGAGGACAAATTTAATTTCTACCAAGGGAAGAAAAATCAGTGGCTGGTAGGGCTGCCAGCCCCCAGGTCCCAGCAGGGGTTCCCCCACCCCCAAACAGGAATGTTGTTGCGAGACATCCCTGACATGATGATATCACTTCCGGGTGACATCATTTTACTGGGGAGGTCATGTGATGATGCTCTGGTTTTGGGGCCAACTATGGTTCTGAAGGCAAAAACCATAGAGTTTTGCCCCAAAACCAGAGTGCTGCATGTGATGTCACTGACATCACTTCCAGGTGATGTCATTGTGTCAGGAACATTGCACTCAAGGTCCTGTCCACCCCTGGAACACCCCTCAAATCCTGCACCATGAGGGCGAGGGGACCTGGCAACCCTAGTGGCGGTGTGTGCAAATTCTAGTCCCTTTGACAAGGGGTTGGAAGCCTATGGTCAGTTTTTTTCCTCTGCGGTGAAAGGGAAACTTTACTACTGCTTTTTCCATGCTTTGCACAGGGATGGGATAATGCACAGTTAGGCCTGAACTTTGTAGAGTTAACATCTGAATGCACAAATTGCTCAAGCAATTGTTCAAGCAAGTGAGGAAGGGGGAAAAGCAAGTTTGGGTGGGGAGGGGAAATGCATACATTTTTTAGTCGATTGTCATCAGCACTGAGACTTGGAGTAGTGTTCAGCTCGTATTCAGGAGAAATAGCATTTGTAAGCTACCACTGGTCTGAAGTGCTTACGTGGACCTGCGGTGGATGCAATGTCTGGACAGCAAATTCCAGTGCTCTCGGGGAAGGGGAAGTATGGCGGTGGGTCCAGGTGAAGTATGAAGGGAAGGACACTGAGAAACAAAAGGGCTTGCCGCCCTTCCAGCCTGTGACCCATCCCAAGGGTTGTCGGCAGTGGGGCCAGGATGGAATACCCCCCTCCATCATTGGTGTTGTGCAATGCCAGGTCGATTAACAACAAGACCACCTGGGATATGGGACGGAGACTGTGCTGGCTGCCTTGACTGACAACCTCTGGAGACTCTGGATCGAGGCGGCGTGGCGGCCCTGTTGTTGTTAGATCTGTCGGCTGCGTTCTACACGGTCAACCACCAGTTGCTGACCCACCATCTCGCCGATGTGGGGATATGGGGGCTTGCCCTTCAATGGCTTGCCTCTTATCTCCAAGGTTGGGGACAAAGGGTGGTGCTAGGGGAACAACAGTCCCGGAGACACCCGCTTAAATGCGGGGTGCCTCAGGAGGCAGTGCTTTCCCTGATGTTGTTTAACATCTACATGTGCCCCCTTGCCCAGATTGCCTGGAGGCATGGGCTGGGATGTCATCAATATGCAGATGACACCCAACTCTATCTGATGCTGGGCGGCCAGTCGGACTCCACTCCAGAAAATCTACACCGGGCGTTACAAGCCATGGCTGGTTGGCTCAAGCTGAGCCGACTGAAGCTAAACCCGGTGAAGACGGAGGTCCTGGGCCTGAGTTGCGCTGGTTTGGGGATAGGGATCCCTCTCCCAACCTTTGATGGGGCGCCTTTGGTGCTAGCGTCGGAGGTTGGGAGTTTGGGAATGTGCCTGGACTCCTCGCTAACTATGGAGGCTCAGGTGGCAGCCACTGCCAGGTTGACCTTTTACCATCTCAGGCTGGCTCAGCAGTTGGTCCCTTTCCTTGACCGCGATGACCTGGCTACAGTGATCCACGTGACGGTCACCTCGAGGTTAGACTACTGTAACTCTCTCTATGTGGGGCTGCCTTTGTTGCAAATCTGGAAGCTGCAGCTAGTGCGGAATGCTGCAGCCAGGCTCCTGATGTGTCTCCCCAGGCGGGAGCACATCCGACCTGTGCTGAAAGCGCTGCACTGGCTGCCAATTGCATACCGGATTCGCTTCAAAGTGCTGGTTATTACCTTTAAAGCCCTATACGGCCAGGATCTGACATACCTGAGGGACTGCCTCTCCCCATATATTCCCCCAAGGGCACTACGGTCGGGGACGCAACATCTGCTGGTGATTCCAGGCCCTAAAGAGGCCAAGCTTGCAGTTACTAGGGCAAAAACCTTTTCTGTGGTGGCTCCTATCTGGTGGAATGAGCTCCCAGAGGAGATCAGGGCCCTGTGGGACCATATGCAGTTCCACAGGGCCTGCAAGACGGAGCTCTTCCACCAGGCTTATGAGTAGGAGCCGCCACTACCACCACCAACAATGAGCTTGGAAAACCGGGGTGCAGGAGTGGCCCTGAGATCGATCACACTGCGGTTCTACCATGTATGGTAGAGTTTAAGACCTGATTCTGGATACCATCCCCACCATCTTTAAACTGAAGATCATGATCAGCTTGAAGCACTTTATTTGTATATTAGAAATGTTGTTTTAGTCTGTTTTTTAACTATGTTTTTATATTAGCACGTGTGCCCTTGTGTTAGCCGCTCTGAGCCCGCTTGTGGGGAGGGCGGCCTATAAATCAAAATAAATAAATAAAATAAATAAAAATACATAGTCAGATGTCTACAGCACTGTGTAAATGATCCTTGGGAGATAGACGGTGAGGTGTACCACGCCCACTCACCAGACTTCTCGAGGAAAGCATGTTCTTAGTTGGCATCCTCATACATACTTGTGAACACAGAGACTTATATTAACCTTTAAACTGATGAGAGCCATTTCAGAGAACATTTCCTCCTTCTTCAAGTTGCATCTACTGAGATTAAAAGAAAAAAAACCCAAGTCAATTCAACATGTCATGAATTGTATAATAATGTATAATAATGTATAATAATAATAATAATATCTACCAATAGTAGGGTTGCCAGGCCTCTTTATGTAGCACTGGGGGGGGGGGACATCACCTGCCTCCAAACAGGTACATCATTTCCAGGTGCGAGCTGGAAGTGACAGATGGGTAACTCTAGGATTCGCTAGAAATAGTATCATTTTACCAAAGAGTTTTTGGTGATTCCTGGAGCTACCCATTGTTACTTCCAAGTTGTACCCAGAAGTAATGTAGTGACATTAGTGTTGTCACATGGTCCCCATATCCCCACCCTTAACCTTCCTGCTAACCAATAATCATATTTTTCCAACTTATATACATAGCATACATGCATGGGCACACGGCACCTACATTTATTTAATGCTTTAGAACATTTATGTGCATAACCACAACAGCATCTCACTGCAGTGAGAGCCATGTGCCACTTGAACATAGGACAAAGCAATACTTTCTCGTGTTTACTCTTCTAATTCCTGAGAAGAAGGACTAGGGTATAAAATTCCATAAGTCTGGCTCACCATGAAGGCTGAAGAGCTGGGCAAGGTACCACTGGGGAGTGGTAACACCATATCTGTTCTAATGAAGTATCTTATAAGCAATGTTCCCACTAAGCTATGGAATCTTCTGAGCAAAAATTCAAGTTTGTGAGCTACTGGCATTAAAGTTGTGAGTGAGTGACTTGGGTACTGCATAAATGTTTGCTTTGGAGCCATCCTTTCTGAGCTAAGACAAAAATGTGTGAGCCGGAGGCTAAAAAACTGTGAGCTAGCTCACACTCACTCAGCTTAGAGGGAACATTGCTTATAAGTATTCTGTGGGATAGCAGAGGAAATCTTTGAAAAAGCATGGTAGCTTTTATCACCCCTTGGGGTGGTAAGGTAAAGAAAGTTCCCTACCTTAGTATCCCCATTTTGTAAAAGAAAAGGCAAATAATCTCTTACTTAGCAGAGTTATTGTGAATGTAAGCATGTTTGACAGCTAGACATTCAGTTCTTGGGGTAACAAGTACTTGAGAAGGCTAAATCTGTAACTATGCAATTAAAGTAAGTTACTTACGTGGCACTGCATAAAACCTTTATTGTACAGGAAAATGACCTTAGAGTACAATATCAGGCTGTGGAAGTGCAACTTCCCTTTTTAAATGATTACTTGGTGCTTTCTTTTTAATAAAATTCTCCATTAAGGCAAGTGCAAATTGTGGCACTCCAGGCCTGTTTATTTACTGTGTATTATCTAGGAATGTTCCATACTTAATGCATGAGTAATGGCACTTTCCACTTTGCTCCTCTGTTACATCATAACCCAGATATGAAATATTGATTTGTATTCCCCTTCAAATGCCCACGTGAAAGACCAGCAATTAATCTGCAAGTTCAAAGGGTGGACGCCATGTTGCTAAGGGAATACTCACTGCTGGAAGATCGGTGTGTTATTACTCATGGTAAGAAGGAACCACAGAATTATTTTGTGTGGGCGATAAACAGTTCTCTCTTTTATAATCTGAATTTATTAAGCTATTCTTTTCTTCCTTTTAAAATAAATGTATACAGCCTTTCTTTTCATTTTTGGGGACAAAGGCCACAGATGGATTCAACTGGAAAGTACTGTATGTTTAATGTGGGTTTATAGTAACTGAACACCACACAAACTCCACATTTCAACTCCACAGCTTCTTAAATCAGCCCAAATACAAGGTCCTTGAATGGAAGAGTCAAGATGCCACAAGCATACATCCATGCCATTGAGGTCTAGGACAGGGATCTCCAACGTGTTATCTATGGGCACCATGAGGTCCACCAACACCTTTTCTGGTGCTCACTAAGTGTTTTTAGAAAGTGGGCAGGTCCACCATAAGACTTCTGATTGACTACAGTTGATTTGATTGGCTGCACAGGCTCAAAAAAGCTTGGGGACCCCTGGTGTAGAGAACGATGTCCATTGATTTTGTTGCCTTTGGGGTAATGCAGGTAGAGTTTTGACTAAGATTAGTATTGTGGAGAATTAAAATTAACCAGGAAGCAGAGGTTGTGCAGTGGCGAGGTATGTGGCAGCGCAAGATGAGGCTTAGGGTGAAATAAACAGAGGTGGCGTTATAATGAGGAAAACAAATACAAAACTTACTTTACAGAGAAAATTTCCATTCCATTGAGTTATCCCTATCAATTACATTGGTTTTCCTACAAATAGCTGCTAACACTGGCATGTGTCAGTGGAGTATGCTTAGGCAGACATGCCGTGGCTTGCTTGTCTGCCTCCCTCCTCATGCAGGAGAGAAAAATGTGCGGGCTCCTTCTCTGGAAGCATCATTCTGTACACAAAAGGAAAGGAAGCGAACTGGGGAAAGGAAGGGGTCTCCAGTTATATGCAGACAAATGAGAGGCATTCATGGGGGGCACCCTTTACCTTTGGCTAACACAAGCACAGTGTCTCAAGTATGCAAAGTTGCCCTTACATAATGTAAAATCTGAAATTATCAGGAAGATGCAATCTCCTCTGCTCTTTGAATAAGATGATCCTAAAATCCTAAGACTCATGATTGATTTGCATAGCCCTCCTGTGCATGATGAGGAGCAATATTTTCCCCCTACCAGGACATAATCACTTTGTGTTCATGTGAAAGGTGCTGCAGAACATTTTTTTTAATGTTTTTCTTTTTTTTTTGGTAAACAAATTTTATTTTCTCAGGAATACAACATATAAAACATTTCATTCTATCAATTGTCTACCCCATTCCCAGTTCCTCCCCTCCCTCCAATGGCTTCCCACAATGCTTCCACCCCTGCTCCAAATTACTTCATATCATCAACAATATCAGTTTTTCATCATTACAATCTAAAGATAACATCGTTTGACTTAATATTGATCTAAACATATTAAGTTTTGTTTCACATCCCAGTTCTTTTCCAGATAAATTTTAAAATCATTCCATTCTCCAAAAAACTCATCGTCTTCTTTGTTATTCAGTTTTTTTGTAATCTTATCCATTTGTGCCATGAACAGAACTTTTTGTATCCATTCTTCAACCTCTGGTACCTTTTCTGTCTTCCAAAACTGAGCATAAATCATTCTCGCTGTCACTATCAGGTACCAGAGTAAAGTTTTTTTAGTCGTATTGACTTCTTCCATTTTGAGTCCCAAAAGCAGAATTTCCGGTGCTTTTTTAAAAGAACATTTCAGTATTTTTTGCATTTCATTGTGGACTTTTGTCCAAAAGTCTACAGCTTTCTCACAAGTCCACCACATATGATAAAATGAGCCCTCATGCCTCTTACATTTCCAGCATTTGTTTGACATATTTTGATTCATATTTGCAATCTTCTTAGGTGTCATGTACCACCTATACATCATCTTATAACAATTTTCTTTAACATTAGTACATGTCGAGATCTTAATAGAGTTTTTCCACAAATATTCCCAAGTTTCCATATCCACTTCCTTATTCATATTAATAGCCCATTTTAACATTTGTTCTTTAACAGTTTCATCTTCAGTATACCATTTTAACAACACCTTATACATTTTAGAAATATTTTTTCCTCCTCCACTCTCCCATACCTTTTCAATTTCATTTTTTTCCTCTCTAAAACCATAGTTTTTTTTGTCAGATCTAAAAAGATCATAAATCTGCATATATTTCAACCACTCATATTCATATTCAATTTCATTCTGCTTTTTCATTACCCACTCTGTTCCCTCTTTTTTAATTAAATCTCTATATGGCAACCAGTCTCTACCTCGCTGTCTTGAGTAAGATATCAACACTTCTACTGGTACAATCCACAATGGTCTTAAGTCACTCTGGTACTTCTTATATCTTGTCCATACCATATACAAAGCTTTTCTCACCAAGTGAAGTTTAAAAAAACTGTCCATTTTTATCTTGTCATACCATAAATATGCATGCCAGCCAAATCTACAATCATGCCCTTCCAACCCCAACAATCTGTCATTTTCAAGCTTCACCCATTGATCCATCCATGTTAGACAAACCGCTTCATAATATAGTCTAAGATTTGGCATTTGTAGACCTCCTCTTTCTTTGGCATCACAAAGTATTTTCATTTTGATCCTTGGTTTCTTGCCTGCCCAAACAAATTTTGACAACTCTTGTTGCCACTTGGCCAACAAATCCGTTTTATGCAGAATTGGTATTGTTTGGAACAGGAACATCAAACGTGGTAGGACATTCATTTTTATAACTGATATTCTTCCCATCAGTGATAAGTTCATTTTATCCCATTTCTTAAAATCTTGAGTCAGCTTAGTCCATAATTTCTCATAATTATTCTTATATAGGTCTATATTTTTTGCCGTTAATTCAATTCCAAGGTATTTTGTTTTTTTAACTACTTCACATTGTACCAGTTCTTGTAGTTCCACTTGTTTTTGTTTGATCATGTTTTTACATATAAGTTTTGTTTTATTCTTATTTACGTAAAAGCCGGCCAATTCTCCAAACTCCTTTATTTTTTGAAAAAGCAATGTCAATTTTTCTGTTGGGTTTTCCACCATAAACATTACATCGTCTGCAAATGCTCGATATTTGTATTGGTGTCCTTTATGTGTCAAGCCCTTTATTTCTTGATCGTACTGTATTTTTTGTAAAAGTATTTCCAATACCCAGATAAATAATAACGGTGATAACGGACAACCTTGCCTTGTTCCTTTCTGTACTTTGAAGTTATCTGTCAGTTCTTTATTCACATTTATTTTAGCTCTTTGTTCAGAATAGATAGCTTCAATACAATTTCTAAAATGTTGTCCCGCTTCAATCTTTTCCATCATCTGGTGCATAAAATTCCAATTAAGATTGTCAAAAGCTTTTTCTGCATCAACAAACAGAAAAGCTACTTCTTTTTCTGGGTGCTTTTCATAATATTCAATTGCGTCCATTACTATTCTTACATTGTCTCTAATCTGCCTTTTGGGTAAAAAGCCCGCTTGATCTTCAGAAATTACCGTTTGTAAATAGTTTTTCACCCTTTCTGCAATAATTTTTGCAAAGATTTTATAATCGTTGTTCAAAAGAGATATTGGCCTGTAGTTCTTTACATTTGTTGAATCTTGTCCTTCCTTTGGAATCAAAGAAATAATTGCTTCTTTCCATGAGTCCGGCACCTTTTTGTTTTCTCTTATTTCGTTGGTTAAAGCTTCCAGGACCGGGGAAATTTCTTCTTTCATCTTTTTGTAGAATTTCGCTGTAAATCCGTCCGGCCCAGGCGCCTTCCCCAACTTTGTCTCTTCTATTGCCTTCATCACTTCTTCTTTTTGAATTGGACCATTTAATAAATCTTTGTATTCCTTACTTATTTTTGGTAGTGGAATCTCCTTTAAATATGTTTTAATCTTCTCAAGATCAACTCTAGTTGTTTGGAATAGTTTAGCATAATACTTGAAGAAACATCTCTTTATTCCATTAGGATCAACGAACTCTTTTCCATCTTCTATTATTTTGGTTATCATTCTTCTCTCTCTTCTAGCCTTAAGTTGCCAAGCTAAGTATTTTCCCGGTTTGTTCGCCCCTTCAAAAGATTTCTGTTGTAACTTCTTTAAATTCCAATACATTTCCTGATTCCAAGTCTCATTCAGTTGTTCCTTCAGCAACTTTAATTCTTTAATAATTTGCTTTTTTCCAGGCTTCTTTTTTAATTCCTTTTCTTTCTGAGCAATTTTTTCTAACACTTCTGTTTGTTTTTGAAGTTTTTCCTTTTTTTGCTTCACGTTTTGCGAGATGAGAATTCCTCTCATCACCGCTTTATAAGCATCCCATACAATCTGTATCGGTGTTTCTTTATTTAAATTTTGTTGAAAGAATTGTTTCGTTTCTTCCTTTAACATCTCAATTACCGTTTTCTTATCCAACAAGTCTTCATTAATCCTCCACAGAAAGGGTTTTTTCCTTTCTGTGGAACTCCATACCACCGGATTGTGATCTGAATTACATCTTGGCAAAATTTCAGTCTTATGTGTTTTCATTGATAATTCTTCAGACATCCAAATCATATCAATTCTGGAAAAAGAGCAATGTCTATTGGAATAAAAAGTAAAGTCTTTCTGCATCGGGTTCCATTTCCTCCAAACATCTTCTAATTTTTCTTGCTTAACTAATTCAAAAAAATTCTTTGGCAATTTTCCGCTGAATTCGTTGTCCTTTTGTGGTTTTCTGTCTAGACGATCTATTGTCCCATTAAAGTCTCCGGCCATAATAACTTGCTCATAAGTCAATTGTTGTAATTGGTCAGTTATATCCTTAAAAAATTTTTCCTTTGCTCCATTGGGTGCGTACACGTTGATCAACAATGTTTTTTTCTGCTGAATCATTAATTCCACACCCACGTATCTGCCATCTATGTCCTTAAAAATTTCTGTAGGTTGTAACTCCTTCTTCACATATGTCACAACTCCTTTTTTCTTGTTTGAGGCCGCAGAACAAAATTCAATTCCAAATAAAGCATTCTTTAAATATTTTATATCCTGTTTTCTAATATGTGTTTCTTGCAAGCATATCACGTTGCATTTCTGTTTCTGTATCCAATGATTGATTCTTTTCCTCTTGTTTGGTGAATTTAATCCATTAACATTCCATGACAACAATTTGTACTCCATTATGCGTTTTATTTTAAAGTTCTCCAAAGACGTCCGCATTGTCCGCCTTAAATTTATAAAAGTCCATCATCGATCTGATCTGAATCCTCCCACCTTGATACGTAAAGGATAAACCTTGTGGAATCTCCCATCTATATCTGATGCTCAAAGCTCTGAGTTTGTCCGCCAAGGATTTATACCTTTTCCTGTCTTGCAGTATTGTTCTTGGGAGTTCTCTCATCACCATAATTTTGTTTCCCTCTATTACAAAAGGGACGTTGAATTGCTTCTTGAATATCTCCTCTGTTATTGATCTTGTTACAAATTGTACAATTACATCCCTTGGTAAATTCTTCTTTTCTGCAATTCTGGAGTTCACTCTATAAATCAAATCAAAGTCTGAGTCCATTGACCCTTCCTCCTCGCCCAGAAAAGCCGTTATCACTTCCATCATTTTTTCTTTTAAGTTCTCATTCTCTGTTTCCGGTTTAAGTTCTGGGTCTGAGTCGGCTCTTTTCTTGCCTCTCCTGGTCTCCGTCTTGGCGATTTCTTTCCAATTCACAGATTCGCAAAATAAAGCACTCTTCTAGATGATAAGATTTAGTCCTCCATGCCTCTCTGTTTACGCTTTCCAAAGACCCTTAGAAATATATTAAAAAAGCAAATTTAGTTGAAGTCCTCCTCAAAATGTCGGGCGCAACTTCTCTATGGTAATTTCATGTAGAGTAGGTCAAATTGATACTTTGCAGGCCCTTCCTTCCGCATACAACTCACTTCCGGTCCGGCACCTTTAAAAGTTCCACTGTCTTCCTTTCGCTAATGCCCGTCTAGGAATTCAACTTCCTGGATGTTTCACACGGACCTCTTTCTTTGTGACACCAGCCTGCTCTTCCCACGCTATTGTTCGTGAGTTTCGATTTTACAGTTGCGCACACGGCTCCATCTTCACCACAGGAATGTTAAACAATAAGCGTTTTTACAGTTTTTAAAGGCTTCAATCAACTTTTTTCTCTCCGGAATCGGATTTCTGGGATTTACTATTCATTTTCCGCTCAACCGCTTAATTCAAATTGACTCCAAACTCAGTTCAGGTAAGCGGCACGTTTTTGTTATCTAGCACGTTCAAAACGGGTTTCGCATTGTTTCTTTTAACTCACAGTTGTTGTCCTTCTTCAAAGAAGTCTGCTGACGAAGAATTTATGCCGGTAATCCGGCTCGATCGGCCACTATAGAGTTGCTTGGCACTTGCCTTCTTCGTGGGAGGAGGTCAAAGCCCAATTCAGCTTCTTCCGAAGCTGGATTACGCCAACCTCACACTCCCTCTAGGGCGCTGCTGCCTGCTTGTCCCCCCCCCTCGCTGGGGAGTGATGCGTTGGGCTGTGTATTGCCCAAACTGTCAAAAGTGGCCGTCACTCGCTTCGCACGATCGCGAAACGCTTCAGTCCTCCATCTTAGCCAGACCGGAAGCCATCTTTAATGTTTTTCATTTATACCACACCTTTCTCTCCAATGGGGACTCGAAGTGGTTTCCATCATTCTCCTCTCCTCCATTTTATCCTCACAACAACCTTGGGAGGTAGGTTAGCCTGAGAGTGTGTGACTGGCCCAAGGTCACCCAGCGAGCTTCCATGGTGTGAGTGGAGGTTCAAACCTGGGTCTCCCTGATACTAGTCCAACAGTCTTTAACCACTACATCCCACTGGCTGTCATCAAATCATTTGTAATTCCACTCCTTATTTCATGGCAGTGTGAAAGTTAGTTCATACAGGCATTCTGTGTGTGACTAATACTTTATCTTCTCAATCAGGTTTTGTAACGCTGGTGGTGAACAAATGAATGATTTCCAATGCCAGCTCTCCACACAGACTAGGTAGATTTGTGGTAGATTGCTTTTTAATGTGCCAAAACCCACACTTTTAATGTAGTCTGATGTTTAACTAATTCTTGTAAACCTGTTCAGTGGTATAGTAAAAAGTATTTGCCCCTTGATGAATCAGTTGATTAGGGAGGGTGTGTGTGTTCCAACAGTGTACTCTTCTTATTATCTTACTGTTCTTTTGACTCAGCGGTCTTGAACTGATCAAAATCCAGCTCTCTTACAAGCAATCACAGCAGCTAAATATTTAGCAACCGCTAAGGTGGTTTTCCAATCTTCATAAACAAAAAAACCTGGACACTTTTTTTAGATGATAAATTCACATACTCTATTAAGAAGAAGGATAAATACCTTTCTCTCAGTTCAGAGCAGATTTCACACTTCAATAAAATATGTTTTAAAAAGCCAGATTTGGGGAGACTGAAACTGAACACACCAACTGCAACTGACTTTGCCTTCCAATTACTGTAATTTGTAGGCTACTCTTAAAAGTGTGTGCCATGCACTCAGAATGGTTTCCCACTGATTTATCTTTGTTTTTTAATGTGTCAAAGGAAGTCATGGGAAAGCCTTTTTTCACTATTGACTAGTTAAGTGCAGTTGCAACTTCGATGGGCTTTATATATTTTAAATGAAGACAGCTTTAGCATTAAGGAAGAAACAGGGAAAGTCTGAGTATTTCTTTTACCCTGTGTGGCATAGCTATTCTTGACCCCCGGAGGATTAACACAACTTGAAAACTGCCAAATATTCTGACACCTTGCGTTGCTTTTGAAAATAGACAGAGGTCAACCTGTATAGTTCCAGCAAAGACTTAAGAAGAAGTCTAGTGTCTATGTGGGCAAGATATCATACTAGTGGTTTATGTCTCATTGGCACATAGTGACTCATTGCACACAATGTTCAAATGCTAGGTGCACTTAAGTCCTGTTGACATCAAGAGGCATGAAAGATGAGGGTAATTCTTATGCCCCATTGATTTTACTAACATCTAACCTCTTCTAGACTACACCCACTAAAATCAGCATAGCTGATATGCTGAAATGGTTTGTCATTTTAGTGAGAGACCATTTATTAACTTTAATGCATCTTGGTCTGTCTATTGAGGTGTTTGCAGTCTTTAAAAGGACACAACTGAATATAATGTAAGAACCTTGTGTTTGTTCTTTGCAACCAAGGCATGCCCAGAAATGTTCTATGGAGTGAAAAAGACAGGTGTGGCTTTTGAACCTGTCTTTTTCCTCATCAGAATTAAAGGTAGCTCTGGAGGGGTGCTGATTTAGAAAGGGGGAGTGGCATGGGAAGAAATGGCAACCCTGCCTGAAAAAATCCCCTGCATCACATCACCTTTTGCTCTTATGAACTGAATAGTGTGCTGATCCAGAATGGTGTCCTTTCCCCTGTTCTTTAGAACAGTACCAGTCTGAAAATGCTTTGTTCAGCATTGTCTTCTCTCTTTTTCTCCAAGCTTCACTTTTACATTTTCCATGATGGAAAAGTGGCAGCCATTCCGACACGTATCCTGGAAATAACTTCTCATACTCTAATTGATCTGCCTTGTTTAAATCTAGGTAGGTTGCTCTGTGCTACTCGAACAACAATTTTCTCATTTAAATTACCTTGGAACGATGACACTTTGGCAGGAGTTTCCTGCCTTCTCACCTCCAAATGATGGATTTATATCTTGCTAGGCCCGCTCTGTTAATACCAGAGAGTGGAGCCAAATTTTATTCCAAAGAGCTCTAGAGATTTCAGAGCTATTCCTGTTAATGTGGCTCATGCTGCCTGCCCTGACTGTGAGCAAGCTGACATAAAGCTTAGTTCAAAAGGGAAGAAGATGGGGGAAAATACTTTGAATGGGAAGATAACAATCGGCTACTTCACAAGGCTGAATGTAGCGGAAACTCTCCTGTGCTGGCTTGCATCCCTGATCTTTTACTAGTGCTTGGTGACACTTAAGGCAGGCGGCAGGGGTTGGCCCCTCCCAGGAGAGAGATGTGATAAAAACATTTGCACTCCACACAGAGAAGCGGTTCTGTGAACTTTTCTTTCCACCTACTAGTGGAAATCGAGAGTGACTCTAACCAGCACTTAGACATTTCTTGCAGACTTTTGCCTTGAGCCTGGGGTACCCACTGGCCAAGCAAATTGGAGTCGAACTGATAAGAGCAAAAGTGTGTCCCTCATCTAAAAATCGTTGCTCCTCTCTTCCCCTTTCTAAATTGTCTAGCTGCATTCATGGATATCAAGCCCTGGATATCTAAATAGGCTTAATGATAAAAATGCATCCCAAGTATGGCTCTATAGGTAAAGTGCCCTGCCTTTCTAGGGCTGCCAGATGGTTTCAACAAAAATACTGAACATACTTGATAAAAAAACTTGTCGACCAAATATATATGCACACACAAACACATTAAAAAAAATAATGGCATGGCGGTAGACAAGACCCTCTTAAGCCTCTATTAAAGGGACAGGAAATTTTCCTCCAGACAGTTCACAGACCTAACCCGGATCTACCCAATCATAGTCTGACATGATACTATACCCCCCCCCCCAATTTAATACATACAAATACATACAGAGATTTGTGGCTTTAAATGCAACATTAGGAATTCAACTGAAAAAAACTAACAGTGGCTCCTATCACACATAGAAGTTGCCGCAGGATACTCACGGATGCCGGGCGGATTTAACAGGCACGATTACACAAGCACATCTGGCAAACGTCGTGCACCTGTTGGCATCCTGCCGAAGATCCAGACTTAAAAGCTACTGCAGAAACTCCAGTATTTTATGCTTGCGACGGGACACAGACAGACGTCCTCCATCTGATCGCTCCAGCGCCGCATGAAGCACGCCGGAAACGTGTGCCGACAAACTGCTACCCCCGATTCCCTGCCATCACATCTGATCGTGTTCAGCTGGGTCAAAGTGCGGCGTAGCAAAAACCCCCCCCCCCCCGCGTTCTCTGGCCAGTGTGAATGGGGCCAATAGGTTGTTGTCTTAATACTGCTATTTTAATAGCTTCTGAAAAGCAAAACCACTGAACTTCTGAGCATTTTACAGTCTCGAGGGGATGTGCAATAAAATGTAAATACAGCTTAAAGTGCTGCATGTATTTTTCTGCAGCTGCTGGTTCAAGTCAGTTTCTCCCAGACTCTTTCAGCTTGTTCCCCCTCCTCCCAGGCTGACTTAATTAGAAAATACTGGACATCTATATGTCCGGTATTTTCTCAGTTTATTTACTAGACAGAAAGGGAAAATACTGGACTGTCCATTTCAAAACCGGGCACCCAACAACCCTATGCCTGTCTTCTGTCATCTCACTATTCGCCTTCTTGGCCTGTCCTTTCCTCCTCACCAAACTAAATTGGCCCAGCAATCTGGTGCTGGACTCTAACAGAACCTCCACATCCTGTTTCCTGCATCACAAATATATTGTAATCCATTCCTAAATCTGCTTCACTTCCCACTCACCCTTGAAAGCTATGGCCCCTGTGGCCGATCTCTCGATGGCTTGAACAGTGCCTCTCTGCTTTGTCATGATGTTCTTGGCGCACCTGTGTCTTAACCTTTACACAACCTTAACTCTTGTTAGGTACACGGCTTCAAAAGGTTAGGTACATAGGTACACGGCTTCAAAAGGGAACTAGATAAGCATATGGAGCAGAGGTCCATCAGTGGCTATTAGCCACAAGGTATAGATAGGGACTATCAGGCTGGGGCAAGTGATGCTCTGTCTTCTTGGTGCTTGGTGGGGTCAACAGTCTTGGTGCTTGGGGGGCTTCTAATGTCCTGGCCCCACTGGTGGACCTCCTGATGGCACTTGGTATTTTTGGCCACTGTGTGACAGAGTGTTGGACTATATGGGCCTTTGGCCTGATCCAACATTGGCGTCTCTTATGTTCTTATGTTGTGAGGCCCATGAAGAGCTCTGTGTGTATGCAGGTATGTGTGTGGGTCATAAGACAATCTAGGGTTGCCAGCATAATTACAGTTGATCTCCAAGATACAGGGATCTGTTCCCCTGGAGAAAATGGCAGCTTTGGAGGGTGGGATCTATGGCATTATACCAGGTGGATGCCCCTCCTCTCCTCAAGACTCACCATCGTCAAACTCTACCCCAAGTCTCCAGGAATTTCCCAACCCAGAGCTGGCAACCCTAAGTCTAACATGTGAATGCTGGAGGGTAAAACATGAATGAGATGGCTGCAGGAAATGAGTACCAGGAAGGAGAGCCAGGATGACACTCCAGATGCAGCAGCCAGTAAGACAAGGGAGAACCAGGGATGTGAAGCCACTGTTGCAGAAAGGCACTTCATCTAGAGAAGCAGAGACTGGGATGAGGAGTAGGTCACAAAACTGGAAGCATTGGAAGCGCTTGTACAAAACCAGACAGGTTTCTACAGGCAAAATCCTCAGGCTGACTTGGAAGCTTTTTATCCCTGGATAGTCACTAGTGATCAGGTGATAGTAGAAGTGATTAGGCAAATCTCTGAGAGGAGAACAAGTCTGCTGCTTGCTCACTTAGTGTTTTTCTCAGGTGAACCATTAACTACTGAAGTCCAGGATGGTGGTTCAAGCCCCTATATGTTCATAGGTTTGAGAAGTAGTGTGGTGGAATCAGCCATATAATTCATTGAGGCTGCAGTCAGACTGGAGCCTTGGTGTGATATGGTGGCGCCTCTAAGTGCTCCAATTTACATTGTCGTGGGGAAGATACTGTGGCGCCTCAACCATGGAGCATGTTGTCTCTTTTAAAAAATATGGCTGGGCATGCACATAGGCACATAGGTACACGTAGCCAAGAGCTCGGGGGGGGGAACCAATCAGAAATGGATCTGACTGTTCCCACTCCCCATCTGGCTTGCATGCACGACAGGGACATTCAGATGTGGACAAAGCAGAGTGGAAGCGCAGGCCATCTGGAAACCACCAGATATCCTCTGATAGTTATTGATTTCATATCCAACATCGTACAACAGAGTGAGTGCGACTGGGGAACAGCTGCCAGATGTGGCTGTGTGACTGAGCCCATTTAATCTGTATGGGAAGTGCAACTATACTGCCCATCTGACCATAGCCTGAGTGATCTTGGGTCAGTCACACTAGCATGGCAGTGAAGAAGTACCTGCGTGCTGTCTTAAGATCCTTGGAGGAAGGTCAGGATAAAAAAATGTGATGAACGATAGAAAAGATGAGTGCTTCATAGTCAGTTTGTAGCGGTTGCGTCATCTGCAGTAAATATGGAATCAGTAAATCCAATGGACAGAGTCCCGCTTCCTAAACATATACAGTGTAAAGAGCTCATTCTGCTGGAAAACATTCATTTACTTTCTAGTTAATTTTTGCTGGTTGGCATTGACTTAATTCTCCATCGCATAATGCGAGTGAAGCTGAAACCTCTTCTTATTGAATGCAAGGAAGTGAATAACAAGGAATTCGAAAGTGATCTGAATTATGGATTTTTATTTTTTTAATTATATTTTTTTCAGTCCAGGGGGGAAAGATTGAAAGAGTATAATGTCTTTATTTCCTATTAATTTGAGAACAGATTGAATTTTTATGTAGCGAATACTAAAAATTTCATCTTGGGTAACGGAGACATTGCTTAAATCAGACAGCATTAAGCGCTGTTTTTTGTTGAATGTCCATCATTTCCCCGGCTCAAAATGCTTCAGTTACCGGTGAAGATGCAGGAAGCGCTTGTCTTTGTTCCGTAAAGCAAAAGGGGAAAGATTCTTCTGACTGACACAAATGGTGGTTTTATTCACCAGTTTTTGGAAGGAGTGAGACTTTTCTTCTCAGCTCTGCCAGTCATTTTAATTTCCTGTTCGAGTCAAGATGCCGGAGGGCAGTAGCTGCTCTCCAGGCATGTCGTGGGAATCCCACTGACAGCAGTGGGTGATGTGTCTGTAAGCTGAGGGCCCTTTGCAGCCCCCCTCATCTCCGGGGCCTTCAGAGGAGTAATGTTCTTCTGCCTCTTGCCATTTAATTTGAATGTTCACAGCAGTGAGGGCCAGACGGGTTTCGCCTATAATGATTCCTCCCTAACTAAACATAATAAATACTCTCCTTGCACTTTATTGACTGCTGACAGCAGTCATGTCTCCCTCCGGCTCCCATTGTTTTTGAAGTGACATCTTCCCGTGATCTCTCCCCCCCACTTCCAAGTGTCACAGAAACATCTGCTTTCCCTGACTTACAAGAACTTGATGGTGACCTTTCGAATTTGCTTTGGGGGGGGGGGTGAAAACCAAACCTACACGATCTTTGCACAGGAAAATGCTTTTGTATTCTTATAAGTCGGGTGAGTGGGTCCTGTTAGGGATGTTACTAGTAGCACAGTGCCCAAGCCTGTAATGAGTCATGATGGGTGCTTTTAAAGATGAGTGGATTTTCTAGGTGTTCTCGTGGGCGGGCGTAGGCCTTCCGTTCTCCTGGCATGCTGAACACTCGGGAAAGAAAGATGTCAGGCTGAGTTTAAAGAGCCTCCTTCACACCCCTTTGGTATCCGGAGAGGCCCGTCTGAGAAACTCTATGCAGGGACTGAGGAAAGGCGAAATCCTGCTAAGTAAAATAAAAGGAAATAAATTTAGCCCAGTAACAGAGAAAGCTACCCTGACCTGGATGGCCCAGACTTGCCAGATTTTGACTGATCTTGGAAGCTAAGCAGGGTTGGCTGGGGTTGGTACTTGGATGGAAGACCACCAAGGAAGTCCAGAGTTGCTACTCAGGGGCAGGCAATGACGAAAAATCTCTGAATGTCTCCTGCCTTGAAAACACTACAGTGTGGTCATAAGTCAGCTGAGACTTGATAGCACTTAAC
>NW_015162009.1:108705-128813 GCF_001447785.1 Gekko japonicus | reverse complement strand
GGGAAGTATATTGGAAGGCCACTCTTGTAATCTCAGATGAATCCTTGAACATGCTTGAGACCTCTCACCTGCACACTCAGGCCATGGACAAGGAGAGAAAAAGAGCAGGGTTCTAGAGCTTATTCTCCTTGGAGAATACCAGGCTCATGTTTTGGCCAGAAGGTGGTAGGGATTGCTTTCTTGCCCATGCAACAAGGCAAGGGAAGAGTTTGCAGAGAACTTTCTCTGTCAGTCATCTTATATATGTATTTATTTTACTCCAATGTTCTCCTCTCCTTCATTTTATCCTCAGAACAATCCTGTGAGGTAGGTTAGGCCGAGAGATTGAGGCATACCTGAGGGACCGCCTTTCCCCATATGTTCCCTAGAGAGTACTACAGTCTAAGTGACAAAATCTCCTTGCCTCCCCTGGCCCAAAAGATGCCAGGCTGGTCACAACCAGGGTGAGAGCCTTCTTGGTAGCAGCCCTGCTTTGGTGGAATGAGCTCCCAGAGGACAACAGGGCTCTGCGGGATTTATTACAATTCCTCAGGGCCTGTAAGATGGAGCTCTTCCACCAAGCATTTGACTAAGGTGCCGCATTTAATCAGCTCAACATCGACCGAGGAACCAGGGCCCTGTAATACATCTCTGGCTACCTGCTTCTGTTTAGGTGCTTAACATCCACACCCACATAATATATGGAGCCGACGCCAGCCTCTATCTAATGCTGATCAGATTTTCTATGGCGACAATTAAGGACAGTTAATTTGTCATAAAAAACTTGTAACACTTTATGAACTGTTTTAGATTTTTCTTGTTTTACTCTTTTTCAACGTATATAATATTTGTGGATCTGTAAGCTGTACCTTTACCTTTACCTAAGCTGCCCTGAGTCCACTTTGGCAAGGAGGGTGGGGCATAAATTAAATAAATATAAAAAATAAAACATTGACTGGCCCAAGGTCACCCAGCAAGCTTTTGTGGCAGAGTGGGGATCAAACCTGGCACTCCCAGATGCTAGCCTGACATGTTAGCTACTACACCACACTGGCTGGCTGTGAAGATGACCTTCCACATGTCATGCTGCTGAAGTGTGCACTGGCATAAGTGTTGGCATGAAGTAGAATGATTTTGAATGAAATTGCATTCAGGTTCCAAATATGATCATTTTTTAAAAAAAATATATATAACAATTACAGCTAACTTCCTAAAATCTAAAAAGAGTGAGAAGACAGGCTATGAACGTAAGGGATGGTGACGGCGGGAGGGATTATTGGTGCAGTCATAAAAGCTGCCAGGGTTGAGTGGAAATGGCTCAGAGATGATACGGCAAATGGGTTTTTTGAAAAGGAAGGGGGAAATAATAATGCAAAAAGTGTAAGCAAACTCCAAAGCGAAGCAAGGTGAATATATCACCTGTGAAGAACCATCTTAGACTCTAGGGGAATGTGCACTGTTGGAAAAGCAGTTAGCTTTTAATACACTGCAAGTTTATGGTTTTCACACAGTAGCCATTCTAATAGAGAGTTTATTAAAGAATAGGTTTTTGACTGCTTCTTGGCTTCACCCGCAAGTGAGATTTGTTGTACCGGCTCTCATAAACAACATTTGTTATTTCTGTGCGACTGTGACATATTCAGCCACTGCCAATCTGCTGGCTGGGGAATATAAGTCTTGTCTTCGCCTCCTACCATGGCCTGGAAAAGAGCACTTTACATCTGTACCAGTCTATGCAGCCGAGATAAAGCGCCTAAACATTGAGCCCCGCTTTGCAACCAATATGTTTACAGATGGCATTATTTGAGGAAGCCTCATCATTTGCAATGTATAAATCTTGCCTCCAAGAGCCAGGGACTTTTATCTAAGCCCTTTGTCTCTTTTAAATCTAGCTCAGCGGCTTGTTTTCTTTGGGGGGGAGGGGGGACCAATGAGGGCGTTAATTGCCAGAGCACCAGCTGGCAAACCCAGACATCAGAGAGCAGCAAACCCCCCCCCCCAAAAAAAACCCTCACAAGGTAAAAGGCCCCATTGATCAATGAATAGAATTTGGGGTTGATTTCTTTTTAAAGAACATTTGCTCAATTTAAAGTTCAGGCACTGCGGCCCCATATTTCACCCAGGCTTAATGGACCAACTTGGAAAGGTTTCCAAATTCAGCTTTGCCAGAAAGACCGCTGAGATAACTCTGCATTTTTAATCATTAATTTTTAAATTCCCATCAGAATCCGTAGGGACCGTCTGCAGTGGCCCACTAAGTGGATGAGGATTAGCAAGGGCCTAAATGGTAGCTGGCCAGTTATTGCAGACTGAAGTCATCTTGA
This sequence comes from Gekko japonicus, assembly GCF_001447785.1. Classification (NCBI taxonomy): domain Eukaryota; kingdom Metazoa; phylum Chordata; class Lepidosauria; order Squamata; family Gekkonidae; genus Gekko; species Gekko japonicus. Next base: position 126,510 of record NW_015162009.1, on the reverse strand, counting down.
ATGCCGGCCAAAGCCTCTATATTGGGTATCGCACAAGAAAAGTCAATGACATCAGCCATGCTAATAGCTCTCCTCTCTACTTAGCATTAGCAGGAATCCTTGGGCCAGGCTTATGTTGGCTGGGAAGTCAAGAAGTTTGCAAGGAGTAGTACCCAGGGTGAATTTGGCTGAGTATCTTCTTGAGGAACACTGGCACAGAACCCTCCATCATGTCCAGTAATCTCCTTCCTTCTACATCCGATGCATTTTCTCCTTTACAGACTATTGGAATCTTGTAAACAAATGATTTACCTAATAGAAAATATATGCATCTTCTTTGTGGTGCATACCAAGAAGCTCATTAGAAATGTATTAAGAGTTTGGATGCTCTGTCTAGTTACTATACAACAGTTTCTTATGTTCATATCTTCAATAATGCATCAAGTTTGGCCATCAGTCTATTTAGCTCTGCTGGCTGGCAGTGATTCTCCAGAATTTTGGGCTTTTTTCCAACACCTGTAGCCCAAGATGCTTTTAAGTAGAGATGGCAGCGGTTGAACCTCGGACCTTCTACATGCAAACCATGTACTCTGTTATTGACCCACAGATCTCTTCTTAGAACATTTAACAAATGTAACCCCCCCACACACACAATAGGCAAGAACCAGCAACAAGGAGTGAAAGAACAGTATTTAACAAAAAGGAATGTAAGATGACACCCCTAAAACAAGGTTATACACACGAAAAACCTTTTCATCATTGCAGCAGCCTGACTAGTCCAGGGTAGCTGGAGCTTGAAGGCTTGAAGGCTAAGCAGGATTGGCCATGGTCAGTATTTTGATGGGTGACCACCAAGGAAAACCAGGATTTCTGTGCAGAGGCCAGCAATGGCAAACCACCTCTGCTCGTCTCTTGCCTTGAAAACCCCTTGAGATGGAACTTTGAAGGGGGTCACCATAAGTTTGGTTGTGACTTGGCAGTGCTTTGGTATAGTGATTAGGAGTGCAGACTCTAATCTGGGAGAACCGAGTTTGATTCCTCCACATGCAGCTGCTGGTGTGACCTTGGGTCTGTCATAAGTTCTTTCAGAGCTGTTCTCTCAAGGACAGTTCTTGGGAGACCTCTCTCAGCCCCACCTACCTCACAGGGTGTTTGTTGTGGAGAGGGGAAGGAGATTGTAAGCCACTCTGAGATTCCTTCAGGTAGTGGAGGGTGGGGTATAAATCCAGTCTCTTCTCTTCTCATTTTTTGCCTATAATTTGAATGCAGATTTAAGAAAATTGCCTGCTTTTCTTGATGGTAGCTCCAGGAGGGGGGACCCTTGTGTTCCTTTCAGGTAAACAGTAGTATGTGCAGGTAGAGAGTACTGATAAGAAAAAGCTCCTTCAAACCTCCCATTTTCTGCTTCAAGCATCCCGCCCTCCATACACTCACACCAAGAGAGCCAATAGTGGAAAGAAATCCAGGTTATTTCACCCCTGACCAGCAGCCTTCTGCTCCCTAATCAGTGGCACTAATCAAGCCAATACCCAGCAAGTCAGGATGTTACCCTGAATAGCTTGCACATTCAAAATGGCAACCCAAACTCAGATACAGTATAGACATGCTGAAAATCACAGGGTTCTGTTAGTCTGTAGAAGGTCTGTAGAAGGTATATTGTGCATTTTCATAACTGTGATTTGGATTATGATTACACAGAAGAGGTTGGGTGTGTGGATGGGATTTAACCCTTCGACTTCTGCTCAGTTAGTAAAACTGAGCAGGGGTTGAAGGGTTAAATCCCACCTACCGATCTTCTGTGTAGGCTCCCTGTGCTTTTATTGACATTTTAAAGAGGGAAAGAAGGATTTTAAACACTACCTTTTAGAACAATAACAGCATAGGGAGCCAGGTTTATAGAAGTGAAGCCAAGTGAGGATTAAAAGGGCTAAATCTCTTCTCCCTGCCTGATTGGTTCCAGTGTGAATTGGGGACTCAGCTGGAATGTACTATATATTTGACAGATGGACTAAGATCCATGATCTGTTTTGGCCCTGATATAGGCTATATGAGTATGGAGGCCATTTCCACAATATTAAAAGAATTTTTTTTTGTAAAGTATCTGGGTGTTTGAGTGTCCTAATGGAATAGTTTAAATGAGTTCAAAGAAAGACATTTCTAGCTCTCCTGCTAAGCGTGTTCATAAAGGGTACGAGGTCTCCACCAGAGATCCGATACGCTCCATAGACCACCTGTTGGGCAAATGGATTGCCAAACTAATTAACAGAAACCTCAAAGAGGAGGAGGAGGGAGGATAATATTTGCTTTGAATTTCAAAGGTGCTATATTTGAATGCCTATGGACTGGTTCTAACTCAGTCCTTACTGGGGATAAGATACTGTGGTATGGGTAAATGCTTCTAATTAGCTGGAAATGCTTCTAATTAGGAAAGAGAAACTAGTTTATGAGATATATATATATATATATTAAGGGGTTATTAGTCTTGAGCAGTGGGAATGCTGTTGGTAAGAGGTACTTGGCTTGAGACCAGGGTATCTGAAGGACCATCTTCTCCCATACATTCCTGCCTGAGGATTAAATCACAGGGAGATGCCCTCCTGACTATCCCACCAATTAAAGATGCTTGTTTGGAGGGTACACAAGAGAGGGCCTTTTTGGTGGCAGCCCCACAAACATGGAACAGCCTCCCCTGGGAGGGGTGCCTGTCCTCCTCATTGTCAGTTTTCAGGAGGTTGAAGACAGTTTTATTTAGGACTGCATCTTAATTGATTTAGTTTTTATTATTGGCAGTCCAAATTGGAACTTTTAAACAGTGACTTTAATGGGTTCCATAATAGTTATTTTATTGTGTTTTAAAAAATAATGTTTTATTTATATTCTAAGCTACCCTGATTTCTGCAAAGAAGAGAGGTAGCGCAAGAAGGAAGAAAGGAAGGAAAGAGAAAGAAAGGAAGAAAAAGAAAGAAAGAAGGATAGATAGATAATAGATGATAGATAGATAGATAGATAGATAGATAGATAGATAGATAGATAGATAGATAGGGATAGATAGGGATAGATAGGGATAGATGGATAGATAGGGATAGATGGATAGATGGATAGATACTGGATTCCATCAAAAGGAAGCCTGATACATCTCGACTTAGATGATGATAAATTGGTTGATGTGGTTTAAATGATTGTCTGTATATTAATAATGCCTTATATATTCAAGTACATAGTTAGGCTTGTAGGATTGACTGCATCCGTGGTTCTGAGACAGTAAATGCTGCACTGACCTGGAAACACATTTTTCCTTGGATGTGATACAGTTAGCTTACATATGTGCACTAAGCTTAGTCATTTGGGGAGAGTCTCTGAAGGATGTACCCTAGGCCATTAAAAAGTGAATGAATGACACTCTATGGACCTCTGTAGCATAGCCGGCATTGGGGGTTGACATGGCTGGGCAGCTGTCTGGGCCACAACAGGACTACAAAAAACTGCTAACCTCTGACCTGCCACCATGTAGCAGTTGTCCTATAGTGGCAAGCAGCTGTCACTTCCTCCTCCCACTGTAACAAACAGAGGACACAGGGAGGAAGAGGAGGGACTATGTGTTGCTGGTGGTGGTGTACATGTGTGTGTGTGTGCACCTTACATAGGGCTACCCTTGAAACTGACCTGGAAGTTCCAACTGGTACAAAACGTGTCAGCACGGGTCCTTACAGGTCCAGCGCTGTGCAAATGGCTTTGGTTGCCAGTGGAGCACTGGATCAGCTTCAAGGTTTCGGTGCTTACCTTTAAAGCCTGTAATGGTCAGAGACCTAAGTACCTCTGGGACCGCTTCTCTCAGTATGTCCCCTGAAGGGCATTAAGATCAGCAGACGAGAACCTTCTGGTGGACCCCAGCCCAAAAGATACCCAGCTGGCCTTGACCTCTCTGCCCTGGCCCCAGCCTGGTGGAACTCTCTGCCGAGTGACATCCGTGCCCTGTCTGGCCTACTAAAGTTTTGCAGGGCACGAAAGGCAGAGATGCTCCACCAGGCCTTTACATCTGCCTGGCACCCCTATGACTGAATGCTAGCACTGCCATCTTGTCCTTAAAATGTTTAAACATTTTAAATACTGCATTTTAATGGCTTTAACTTGTTTTATACTGTATTGAACCAAATTGCTGTGAACTGTTCTGAGCTCCGCACAAGTGGGGAAAGGCAATAACCCCCCCAAACAAACAAAAAAACAAATAAATATATCCCAAGGGAGGGCAGAGGGCCCTGATCCAGCCACTGCTGCAGCAGTATTGGCTGGATTAGGACCACAAAGGGATTGAACTCTTTGCGCAAATGCATATGGTAGCAGCAATTCATCGTCTTTTCCTCCCTTTGCACCTCTGCCAGAGAAGTAGAGGAGGATGCAGCATCTCTACCCTTGCTGCAGTCCAAGTGAGTGGGTGCTGGTGGTGGCTCCTCCGAGGTGTCACATGCACACATGAGTTAATCCGGAGGAAGTTAAAGATGGGATCAGCTGTGGCAGAAGCAGCCATGCTGCCGTTTGTGTAGTTGCCCACTTGCTTCACTCCTACGGGCCTGGGCTGTTGATGTGGGCGCATCATACCCAATGTCCTCAGGATATACCTGCAAACAGCCCTGTTTCCTGGCCGCTCCTTGTAATCACCCAGCAATACCCAGTCGCAGAGTTCATACACTTCAATCTCTCCAGAGTGAATTTACTACTACGGCCAAACTGGTTGTGTAGAAGTAAGTGTGAATTTGGGCAGGCGGTAGATCTCTGATCTGGCTTTTGGTACATGGAGGGGAGGGGAAGAGATGTGACATCTCTGAAGGCTTGGCGCTCATAGAAGCCAATGGCTCTGGGCAAATGAAAGTATGAACTGGGAGGTCCTTTGTTCAGATCTCAGCTCAGCCATGAACCCCATAGGTGGCTACAGGCATGCTGTTGTCCGGCAGCCTTCACTCCCACCCGCAACATGAGGGTAAGCAGTCCAGTTCCTGCCCTCTGTGGGGAAGGAGCTCAGGGGTGTGTGATGCCACAGAGCTGCTGTTTCTGCCTGGGGAGCTGAACTCTGTAGTCTTAGCGATCAGTTGTAATTCAAGGGGACTCCAGGCCCCACCTGGAGGTTGGTAACACTAAATCATCAGGACTTTGAAATGATACTTTAGTGCTTGGTATTGACAGCAGGAAAGTGACTTGGGAACTAGATTCAGAACTCCCAGACTTCCGGTTCGGTTGTAGTAGTAAATACTCCGCAGAGAGATTGAAGTGTATGAACTTTGTGACTGCAATCATTCCGCCAGGTTTTGCTGGGTGATTACGAGACACATTTTTTTTTCAAGTAACTGCTAATTCACACTTTGGAAGGATGAGATAGTAGATAGAGTTGATGGGGGGGGGGAAATGCTGAGGCACTTTAAAAAAAAATAATGCTTCCATTCAGCTCTCCCCCTCCCCTCCCCAGTTCCGGCATGTTAATGCTGCTTGTATCACACCAGGGCTTTGTGCCAGCACTATCAATTGGCTTTTGCAACATTTTACAAAGATGAACTCTCCTACTTTTTTAAAAAAAAGGTGATCTCCTTTTTTGCATTGCATGTTTCAAGATCAAAGATTCTGTTTGCCTTTTGTTCCTCTCTGACGGAGACTCAGAACTCTTTGGATGTTGCTTTGTATTTCTATTACTTTATCTTAGAACGAGTGACCTGGGCTCATGGAGGCTCGTCTTTGAGACCTGGAACATGCACATTAATAACAAGTGACACCATAGCCTTTGCAGGTTGCATCCATTCTCCATTGCGTAGCTGTAGCCAAGCCTGGCATGTTCAGATCTGGGGATAACAACATCTTAGCCAGAAGCTAGGATTCCTGCCAACCTAGCAGTTCGAAACCCAGAAATTGCAAGTAGATAAATAGGTACCACTTCAGTGGGAAGGTAACAGCGTTCCGTGCGCATTGGTGTTTAGTCATGCCGGCCACAAGACCATGGAAACGTCTTTGGACAGCGCTGGCTCTTCGGCTTTGAAACGGAGATGAGCACCGCAACCCTAGAGTCGGACTCGACTGGCTTTCGAGCAAGGGAACCTTTACCTTTACCTTCAGGATTCCCTGGCAGGTTTGAACCATAACATCCTATTTGGGAGTGCCTGGTGAATTTCAGCTTGCTTCGTAAACATGGATAAGATCATGCTGTAAGTTTTTGTGATTATGGAAGATGTTTTCAGAACATGTGCTTCTCAAATGTGCATTTCCATTTTTGTCAGTGGCCATCCAGATTCACCTCTCCCCACTAGGTGCCCCCTCACCTTTCCTCCTGTTTCAAGAGCACATACATAGATGCCCCTCAAGTGGAATTCTTTAATTTTACTGTAAAAAAAAATTTTGTCAGTGAAAATTTGTGCATAATTGCAGTAGAGGCAGGGTCCCCAACACTGCCTCAGCAAATGCCGGGAGATTTATATTTTGGGGGAGTGCCTGTGGAGGATGAAGTTTGGAGACAATATGTCACTTCTGGGTGGTAATGTAGGCTGTCTCTATGGTCTTCACCATAGAGGCTAGGGGAAATTCTCAGAGCATCACTATGTGGAAACATTTTTTTCTCTCCCACTTCTTAATTCATTGGGGAAGGGAAATTGTAGCTGGGGCAAGCAAATACCCTCCTCAGGTGAGTAAATGGAAGACCAAGTTAAACTTCTTGTGGTAAGAGCCATCTTTACTAGGGAGAAGAAAAGAAGAAGGTTTTTATACCCCACTTTGTTTCTACCTTAAGGACACTCAAAGTGGCTTACAATCTCCTTCCCTTCCTCTCCCTACAACTGGCACTTTGTGAGGTAGGTGGGGCTGAGAGAGTTCTGAGAGAATTGTGACTGGCCGAAGGTCACCCAGCCCACTTCATGTGGAGGAGTGGGGAATCAAACCTGGTTCTCCAGATTAGAGTCCGTAGCTCTGATGCTGTCTGTCTGGATAAGAAGATGCCCCCCCTTTCCTGATTCCTTCCTTTATTATTCTGTAATTTTGTTCCACCCTGCATTCTGCTCCTGTACACCTGCTGTCTTGAGCCATCTTCCTCTACCATTCCAGAAATGCAAAAGTCAGGTGGGACTGATTAGAGAACTAATCAAATTAAAATTAATTATATTAATTACAAATTTTCCAGATTTGGAGTGCATGGCACTTGGTGCCGCTGACTTGTTTCACTTCATTTGCATCCGTTCCTTTATACTACTGAAGCACAATTATAATTTCTGCAAAATAAAAGTATTGACACAGTTGCACATAGGATAGCATCAAAATTGTTTTTATGCAGCATGTTACTGAGGTGTTCATGTACTCCTGCATATCGGTAAAAGCCAGTTTGGTGTAGTGGTTAAGTGCGTGGACTCTAATCTGGGAGAACCGGGTTTGATTCCCCACTCCTCCACTTGCACCTGCTGATGTGACCTTGGGTCAGTCACAAGCTCTGGAACAGCTGTCCTTGAAAAAGAACAGTTTGTGTCAGAGTTCTCTCAGCCCCACCCACCTCACAGGGTGTCTGTTGTGGGGAGGGGAAGGGAAAGGAGTTTGTAAACCGCTCTGAGACTCCAAGTGAAGGACGGGGTATAAATCTAATCTCTTCTCTTCTTCTACTTCTAAAAAGCATTGTGAAGGAATAATGCATGCAGTCACATAACTTTTACAGTGTATTATCAATGCACCACAAAATGGTAACACAGTTGTGAAAAATAAAGCTGCAAAAGAACTTCAGCAACCATAAATTGCAGCAAGCTGTGCATACACATTGTTCTGTGAAACATTTGGAAACTGAAAATGGAGCAATAGGAGATTCCTAATGGTTCCACTTTGGAAACAAGACCCAGAATTTGTGGATCCAAAATCCAGGGAATTTTTATACACAACTCCATGAACACATTAACCTGCCTAAGAAAACCCAGATGATTGTATAGCTCATGATGTCCCAGTGAAGCCCTTTATGGGACTGCCTTTCCCCACATGTTCCCCAGAGAGCACTGCATTCAGGGTCTCAAAATCATCTGGCTTTCCCTAGTCCTAAAGAGGCCAGGCTTGCTCTGACTAGGGCCAGGGCCTTTTCTGTGGTGGCTCCACACTGGTGGAATGAGCTCTCGGAAGATATTAGGGCTCTGCAGGACCTTTTACAGTTCCACAGGACATGCAAGATGGAGCTCTTCCACCAGACATTTGACCGAAGAGCTGCACCTAATAGCTGAATATAGACTTAAGACCCTTTGCCCTGGAACCGTCAGCAGCAGCCTGTGCCTCACTGGCATAAACTGAAACTAACTTGGGACTGAGACAATAGTTCTAAAATCACTGCAGACTGTACTCCCACTATGACTGATTCGATACTGTGCTTCGCCATTGCTTATGCAAGATTGTACCCTAGCACAGTTTTATAAATGCTCTGTTTTATTTGTTTTAACTTTTATGTAAGCCGCCCTGAGCCTGCTTTGGTGGGGTCAGCGGGGTATCAATCAATCAATCAATCAATCAAACAAACAAACAAAGAAATAAAAAAAAACTTTAACCATGAAGGGGTGACAGCTGGTTGCCTCTGCAACAGAGCGGCAGTGCAGGGGTTGGCAGTTAGTCGACCCATTTATAGGTTTACCCAGTCTGTCTCGGAGACGAGCTGTCATGTTCACTGACTGCTGTGACTAGGAACAGTCTTCAAAGGTAATGCACTCACTACAGTCTCTTTGAAAGTTAAGGGTGATGATGGCCAGGTCTGAGTCAGAGGGGCTGCGGTCTTCTCATTAAATGTGCAAAACATTGAGTTACATTCTCATGGTTGGAAACTATTGAAGAGCTATGTAGATGGATGGATGGATGGATGGATGGATGGATGGATGGATGGATGGAGGAACCTCCTGAATACACAGTCAGGTTTCCTAAAACAGTATGTATCATTGTCATGAAACCATGGGACCTATGTTCTGTACTCCATATCTTCTACATCTGATGTCGTGGGCACCTCCAGAAATGCAGCACTTCACTAAGAGAACCTTCAGTGGGGTCAGGTGGGGATGAATTGGGCCTCTCCTAACTAGAATTTTATGTCTCTCATCTTATTTCTTGTATCAAATGTAGTGTCACCTCCTGTTCACAAGGGCATGTTGACAGCCACAGTAGAATGAATAGAACCCGTCTTGATCATTTGAAATACATTTACATCTACAGAATTAAAGTTGTATTGATGTGAAAGCTCAAGCCACATTCTCCATGGAACTTTTGCTCTCTGGCTGGGTCTTCTAACATAAGAACATAAGAGAAGCCAGTGTTGGATCAGGCCAATGGCCCATCCAGTCTAACAGTCTGTCACAAAGTGGCCAAAAATACCAGGTGCCACCAGGAGGTCCAGCAGTGGGGCCAGGACACTAGAAGCCCTCCCACTGTTGCCCCCACCCAAGCACCAAGAAGACGGAGCATCACTTGCCCCAGCCTGAGAGTCCCTATCTATACCTTGTGGCTATTAGCCACTGATGGATCTCTGCTCCATATGCTTATCTAATTCCCTCTTGAAGCCATCAATGCTTGTAGCCGCTGCCACCTCCTCAGGCAGTGAATGTCACTCTTTGAAATCACTCTTTCTAATCTAACTAGTGAAAGGCAACATGATGTAGTGGTTTAAGTATCACATTGGGAGTTGGGAGACCAGGATTCAAATCAGCCAGAAAGCTTATTGGGTGACCTTGGGACTGTCACCATCTCTCAGCCCAGTCTACCTCGCAGGACGTAATGGAGGAGGGGTGATGTTCACTGTCTCAGCTCCCGGGAAGAAAGGTAGGATTAAAAATTGCTTAGGCAGAGTCTGAGCCACTCCCTTGTAATAGAATCTTCCCATTCAGTACATGACCACTCAGTCCTATTAAAGATTTCTTTGTATTAATGTGTTTAGTGCCTGGTGGCTGTCAGCGTCATCATATTTAGAAAACAAATTCACCACTTTGCTTCCATAGGCCCTCTTCATCCCCACAAATCAATGGCAGACATGCATAAATAAAGTTGTGCGTTTATAGATGCATTTATAGATTTCACTCAGACAGAACACCTAACTTGTGTGTTTGTTGTCCACTCAAAATAATCTCCAATACCAACCTCCCTCTGATTTCCTTTCAGTCAATGGCAAAGCTTCTCTTTGTGTCAACTACACAAACCCATTTTCAATTGCTTTTGTAGGTCACCTTTAATGGTTTTATTCCTTTTTCTAGAAGTGTCAGGAGGACCTGAAGGGAACTGGTTGTCAGCTCTGACTTCCCTGTGAATAAAACTTACTGAGGTGAGATGGGAGGTGACATTAAAGATCACTTCATTCAAAGGAGCCCATCCTCAAAGCTGCCCTTCTCAGGGCAGTCTTTGTGAGGAGAGTTTGTGATAGGGAGGACACATTTCAATTTTGAGGACGCATCTTGCTTCTGCCACAGATGATATGCCCATAAATATTAATTGTACTTTTGTAAAATACTGTAGTTGATTTCCTTATTTAAAACCTTTTCCCACACAGTCCTTTGTTTTGTGCTCTGTCCATTCCTGTCACCTACAAGGCTTTGGGTATATGTATCAAGGAAGAGACTGCACACAAGGTCTTTATGCCTAATCCTTTCGTTTCTGAGGGAGTGAATTTCCCATGAAACCTGCCTGTTGCCTGTCAGCTGAATCTTGGCCCTGGTCACGCTGGGGGAAATAGGTGCGGCCAAAGTGCAGCTTTTCTGAGCTGCACCAAAAGAGACCTGTGGCAGCGGGATCAGACAGATCCCCACAGCTGCTGCGCAGGTCCTCCCCGGCACAATCAGATGCCGGGAGGAAGCCACGGACCGGAGAGCGAGGCCAGCCCACTGCACGTGCAGGACCTCGCATGCTGCAGGAGAGATGGGCGTGCTGGCGATCAGACGGCCGTCCCTGCAGCGGATTTTCAGGTAGGTAGTAGTGTTTTTTGGGGGGGTTATGCACAGTTTTGCCCGGAAGGGATGTATCAGGGACAGGTGCGCGCCGCTTCCCAGATGTTGTGGTGTGATCGTGCCTCTTGTCTGTCTTCTGCCAATTACTGTTCCTTTTCTAGAGCAATGGAACAGCCTGAATGAATTGAAGACAGGGATTGAATTTGGGACTTTCTGCATGCAAAGGAAAAATACCACTCAGCCATGGCCCCTCCCTTCATTAATTACATTCTTTCAGACACTGCTGAATTGCAATTGATAATGAAGCTCAAGACAATGCATCCACCTGGATTGAATCGAGACTCAGGTTTCCTGTCTCATTATCAATGCTGATTTCTCCATGTCTATTACCCCTTGGCATATCTCACCTAAATCCAATCACACCTGCTATTGTCATTCTCCTGCTATTATTATTTGCCTGGTAATGTCATTAGGCATCTGAAATCTCTTTCCACTAAATAGGACAGATGGACTCCCATTCTAGCTGTATCTGAAGAACTGAGCAGTGACTCACGAAAGCTGATACCCTGCCACAAATTTTGTTAATCTTTAAGGTGCTACTGGACTCTTGCTCTTTTCTACACATCTTGATCTACATTCTTTCAGAACCTCTATTCAGTTGAGCCTGAGACATGTTGAAGAATCCTTCAGCTGGATCATAACACACACACACACACACACTTCCCCTAGCTACATGGACAAGCCATTTCTTAGAATTAGACTAAACTATCCCTGACGTCAGTGTCTAGAATTCCAATATTAACCACTGAACCTTTGGATCTTCCATGGTTCAGATACTAAATGGTGGTGGTAGAACATGCCATCAAGTTGTAGCCTGATTACGGCAACCCTGTAGGATTTTCAAGGCAAGAGCATTTCAGAGGTGGTTTGCCATTGCCTTCCTCTGCATAGCAACCCTTGACTTCCTTGGTGGTCTCCCATCCAAATACTAATCAGGACTAACACTGCTCAGCTTTTAAGATCTGGCGAGGTTGGGCTGGCCTTAGCCATCCAGGTCCATGGATAGCCCGGAATAAACATCACCTGAATGAGTTCAGCCATTAGTTGCTTTTGTTGTTCAAAAGCACACATCTTCTTATCCCTGTAAAAGTGCCAGCTGTCCAGAACTCAGCACTTAAATGAGTTTTTATGCAAGAAAAGAAACCTTCTTCCATCAAAGCCTCCTATCAGCACACTTTGCTTTCCCTCCTCTCTGCCCCCACTAGATTGCAGGAACAGAAATTTGCAGAGAGTCCCATGCTGCCTGCAGCTGGCTGTGCACCTGCAGCTCTGGTAATGTCAGAGAGGTTCAGCTCAGCTCTGGAGAGTGGCAGCATGGGGCTGGGTGGTGATGACAGGTGTAGGTTAAACCTGTTAAATTCTTCTGTACAACCGGTGACCAAAAGCAAGACAGAACCTCTGGCTCTGGCAGCACCACTGTGGCCCTGTTTCTATGCAGCTAGCAGTCATGATAACAGGTATAGGTCATGCCCATCACATCCTTCTGGATCAGAAGATGATAGGAACCAGCTGAGCCGCACCAACATCACAGTAGCCTAGCCTCACCAGTGGCAGTGTGGCTCCAGGAGAAGGTGCTTCACAGTTTCACTCCAAATCCACTAACATCTCTACTTACCAATTTACATCTTGAAATCTGTTACTAGCAACAGGATCAATTTGTTTATATCTTTAAACAGCAACATTATCGGTACTTGATAATAATCCATTAAAAATAATCGACCAAATTGCTGAATTACTTTAGGAATTCCACAGGGTATTCTATCTTTCGTTTTTTTAGCCCCCCGTAGGGGATTTTTTATTGTATTTTCTATAAACTACAACGAAATTAGGGAAGGGATCTACAAACTATGGGAGAAAGTAAAGAAAACCCACTACAAACCCAAGAGATGGTGATCATACATAATGCTTGTAAAATTAGCTTCTAGCTTAAAGTTCGATTAAAGTTCATTGATGGTGGTCAACCATAATCTTCATACTGAAATTAAAGCAAACTATAACACCTGCGCATCTGCCTTAATAAAAAGCAATTTAATAAATGGTTAATAATCATTATAAAGAGTTCTAGAAACAATAACAACTCAATATCTATCCTTTCCCCCCCTCAACTGATAGCTTGTTTTTGGGGCTGCCGCCCCAAGTTCTGAATCTGAGTCCTCATCCGAAGATGCCACTGCTCCCTCTTCATCACTCTCCTTGGTGCTGTCATCTTTCTCTTTATCTTCTTTCCCTGCTGGTCAATTATGCTGCTGCAAAAACTCCAATGCCTTTTCAACAGAGTCAATTTTTTCTTTCTTGTCCTTGAATTTGAAGATTATGGCTTCGGGCACATTCCATTTGTAGGGGATGTTATTTTTCTGAAGAAATAGTACCAACTCTCTGAATTTCTTTCTTTTCTTTCTTATTTTAAACAGAATGTCTTTTAAAATTTTAATTTCTTTGTCCTTAATCTTCAAGGTCGTTACTCTTGTAGCTTTAAGAATTTGGTCTCTCACTTGTCTTCTGGAGAAACTCACCATCACTTTCCCGGGCAGATTATTCTTTCTTGTAAATTCAGAATACAACCTATAGATTGTATCTGTTTCACTTTGTAATATATCCGCTTTAATATCTGTTACCGGGGCAATAGCATCACACATCACCTGCTTTAGACCTTCTCCTTTCTCCTGAGGAACTCCTTGAAATCTCAGGACATAGCTTGCTCTTTCCATTTGCAGCTGCAATAAATGAGACTCGTTGGCTAGTCTCTTTTTCTCCATCACCTGCAGTTGTTTTTTGAGCTTCTCTCCATTTTTTTAACATTCTCATTAAGTTGAGTTTGTTGCATATCAAGCTTTTGGTGCAATGCTGTAACTTGTTCCAGCAGAGGGCACAACGCCTCAGTCAGCATCCTTTGAAGGTGTGCAGTCGTGTCCTGTCTAGGGACAGAACTCGCTGGGCTGGCACTTCCAGCAAGAGGCTTCAGTTTCGCTTGCTTGTCCTTCTTCTCCTTCAGCGCCATGTTTGAGATTGTTTACTTTTCATAAAAGTTATCAAAGTCTCTAGAATCCCTACAAGAATCTGGTAAGTTCTTAAATGTCCTTTTATTTCAGTCCACCTTGTTTTTATAGCCCCCCCTTCTTCTTATGTGTAAAGTTTGTTTATTTTTCTTATCGGGAGGGAGTCCCCCCCTCCGCTTCCCAAGGGGGAGGCTTTCAGCTAGTTTTCAGGTGTTTTCGCTTGAACCTTGATTCACATTTCAATGATGAGACTGCTTTACATCACAATTTGCTTGATCACGAAACGCTTGTCCTGGTGTGCGTTCCTAGTTCTATTTGCGGATGCTCTGCAGTGGGACCTTTGGGGCATGGAGAAGCCCCCCTTTGCTGACAAGTCGCTGGAGGAAGAGCTTTCCTAGTGCCCCATGGCTGGGAGCCCAACGCAAGGGCTCTGGGGGTGGTGCAGACAATTGCACCCCCTCCCAGCCACAGGCACTGGCTCGCGTCTCCCGGAGCTCAAGTCACTTGAAGAAGATGTCATTTGCTGTTGGGATTAGAGCACAGAATGTATAATTTAGATTTTTTAACAAAAAAATTGGTGTGACACATTTCACAACAGGCATGTCAAAATGGGCAGCGTTTTGAATGCAAAAATAATGTTGCAATGAAGGACATTTTTTGTCCTTCTCCTCCCACTCTCCCTCTCTTTTTCTTTTCTTTTATACAACCACATTGATTAGTAACTCTAGAAGATTGATACAATGCTTTCAAAAGTTCATAAAGACAACTAAATGCCATATGACAGATTAGATAAGAACAAGTCATTAAGGTGGCCAATAAACGAGAGCCATCTGTAGCATGGAAACAGCCTCTCTATGGATGACGGTAATAACTTTTTAAAGTCAGTGACAGGTCTGGACGTGTTAATCTGATGAACCGAATAATTGGGATTTAAGATATGTAGATAGTGGAATGGTCCTTTTGCAGCATCGCACTCTGTTGGAATGGGGCTTGTATGAATTGGTTTCATTTATTTTTGGAAATGTTGCCTTTTATACATTATTTTGATTGGTTGCAATCTGTTCTCTTGCTGTGGTTATAGGATACAATATAAAAGGACTCGGTGTTTTGAAAAGAAGGCATGTGTCCAAACACTCTGCTGCAGAGTGTAAGTTGATTTAACCCTGATGTAGACTATCAGAAGCTTAAGAAGAACTAGAGGCTCACTGATGAGAAGTCAGAAGATCCATCCGCTACATAATGTAGCTAAAAAACCCTGGGGTGATGACCTGAATCCCTCATGATGACCCCACCCATTCAAGGGTCTGGACAGCAGAGTTAAGCCATCATCTACTGTAGTGATGAACATACCCTTTTTTGTGTGCACTAGTTGGTATGTGATCTCAACCACATATCATCATCCATATTCATGGCAGAAAAAAATGAATCAGTGGTATATGTCTCTGTCTCACACATTCATTTCCACGTGTCTGTTCATCACATGCCTGTCTGTAAAAAAACCCAAATTGTATGTACATCACGAAAACACTAGGAAAATGAAAGGAAACAATCAACTACAGATCCGAGGATGAGTTGTAGATGACACTGTCTCTTATGGTGACCCTGTGGGATTTTCAAGGCATGAGATGTTCAGAGGTGGTTTGCCATTGCCTGCCTCTGTGGTGAAACCCTGGACTTCCTTGGTGTTCTCCAATCCAAATACTAACCAGGGCTGACCCTGCTTAGCTTCTAAGATCTGGCTAGCCTGGGCTATCAAGGTCAGGGCCTTGGAAATCTATCAAGAGGCAAATTGCTGGAGTAAACTGACATGAAGGTTCCCTTAAAACCCAATGCGAAAAATGGTCCCAGAAAGACAAAGTCTAAGAGAGATTATCCCTCTGAAAAAGTAACAGGTGCATTAATATTTCCCATGGTCTCCAAGGTGCTGCTGGGCTCGAATCTAGCTGTTCTACTGCAGACCAACACAGCTACCTTCTGAAACTATCCCCATGGGAAATGTAGGTCTGTCTGTCTCTATCTACTTATTTACTTGCTTCATTTATACCCCACCTTTCTCCCTGGTGAGAGACCCAGGTTTGAATCCCCACGCTGCCATAGAAGCTTGCCGGGTGATATTGGGCCAGTCACACACCCTCAACCTAACCTACCTCACAGGGTTATCATGAGAATAAAACGAAGGACAGGAGAATGATGGAAGCTGCTTTGGATCCCCACTGGGGAGAAAGGTGCAGTATAAAGGAAGTAAACAAATGAATAAAACTGTTTGTTCCTGCACAATGATAACATATTGTTACTTGCTCCGAGAAGTAATCTCTCTAGAGCGTGACCTTTCTGGGACCAGTTTTCACATCATACTTCACATCAGTTTATTCTAGCAGTTTGTGCTGGGTAGAGCTCCAAGATATGCCATCAACATCTCATCTTAGCATCTGTAGTTGATTGTTTCCATTCATTCATTCATTTCAATTATATCATTCCAGCTAGATCCCTCCAGGGAGTTCAGAGTGGCATACATGGATGAAATAATCCATCCAAAAGGTTTAGATAAACCAGTTAGGCCAAGAATAAACAACAGGCTTAAGTTCATCCAGTGAACTTCTTGAACAATTGGGGATATGAACCAAGATCTTCCCCGTGCAAGTCCAACACTCTAACCAGTACACCACATTGACTCACAGAAGTCTTTATGCAATTTTTCTGGAACAATGCATTATGATAGTCTTCAGTTACCCACAACTACTCTGATCAGTCTTTTAAATTCTAATATACTTAAGAACTTCTTGAAAGTACATTTTAGTTTATCACTGAACTTGAATGTTCAACATTTTTGAAATCATAAGCATGTGATATGTATTTGTAAATGTGTGATTATTCTATTAATGTTACAACACAGCAACGCATTCTTGTTTCTTTGTTTGCTGTGCTGTGCATAATTTTTGCCTGTCACAAGCTAGTGATATGTCAGTTTGACCTTATTGAATTGTGGTTGGATGAAACAGTAAACTTCACTGTAGTATCCAGTACCTCAGTATTATTAATGAATTTCAGGATTGGATTTTCCAAAGGTTCACTGGCTGACTGAACTAGTAAATTATGAGCTCCTTAGTGCCCTACTTGAACATTATTAATGAAACTGGAAGCTGGCTCTTTATAAGGTTAACTGGAAATGTTTTCTTGTAAAAATGCTTCAGCAAGTAAGGTGGATCTTCACCCAATTTCTTCTCCCTCTCAATTTGTGGACTGGAAGAATGGGAAATCTGCAAATGTGAGTTCTTAATTAACGAAAGTAGAAGCATCCCCCCCTCCCCCAGTGACTGCTGGTAATGCTTCCATTTCAGTGAAGATCAGCACCAGGGAGCTGTTTGGCTCAGTAGGCCAAAAGTAAATTTCTCTAGGACTGGGACCCAAAGGGCAAATGGAAGCAAGAGGTCGACAAGCTCACAAACCGTGGGATTAGGTCCTTTAATCTGACATCGTATTTCCATATTATTTTGTCTAAATATTTGCTAGTTATCTTTTATCACTGATAGCATGATATAGTTCTTCTTGAATGCACAAGGACAAACAGCATTCCAGATGCTGTCCTTCCCACTGCAATGCAAGAAGACAATTGTGATTTGGGCTCAAAAATGAATGGGAATTCTGTATTCAATTGGTTGCTGCTTGAATGTGTGTGAGTACAAGAAGTGCCATCTTCCATTTGATGTTAGCAGGGGTGTGTGGGGTAGAGACATGAGGTGGCGGCAGCCACGTGTCCTAGCAACATTGAGCAGCGTAGGCCTGGATCATTTGGAAAACAAGTAAGGTTTGCCAGTCTCAGGGTGGGGAGAATCACAACTGATCTCCAATAGCAGTTCCCCTGG
>NW_015162009.1:70088-108658 GCF_001447785.1 Gekko japonicus | reverse complement strand
GAGCTCCCTCCACCCTCTCTCAGGCTCTGCCCACGAAATCTCCAGGAATTTCCCAACCCAGAGTTGGCAACCCTAAAGCAGAATTATGAAAGCTAGCAAAATAAGTACAGGGTTTAAAAAAAAATTCTTGGCACCACTAAAATATGTTGCACATCTTGTAGCAGAAACACCTTGTCCCTGCCTCTAGGGTCCACACAATGTGGCCGCTTCCTCTGTTGTCCTTGTTAGCTGACCCCTCCCCATTGCCCATTACGACATATATCCAGCCCTTTCCCTCTCTAATTCCTCTTCCTCTCCTCTATCTTAATGCCTGTTCCTCCCTTTTCCTCTGCTAAACCCATGAGCCTATCTGCCAGTATTCATTCTAGGTGTTGCCATTTGTCCAATGGGCAGTCTGATCCTGAGTTAGTATGGTTTATGGATAGTGGGTTCTGTTTTCCAGCAGTTGTGACACAACACACTTTGGCAATGAAAAGTAATGCCGTTTTTCTTGTTGATGACAAAATGATTCATTTATTGTGTATCACAAGATTGATCATGTCTTTAAGTATTAATTTCCTTGTTTATGAGTGGAGGGGGCTTGGAAAACATGTGATATATATGAATATATTGCTGTTGCTTGGCAACCATGGACAGTATCAAAAGTATGAGCCAATCATCTTGTATGGCAGTGTTCTTTTACTGATTGCATTATGTACTGTAAAAATTGGTCAAGGAATTAATGTATAAGAGTTTCTATTACTCAGCTTTGATAACTGACTGTCTTTACTGGACCCATCTGTTATTTTGTCTGCCACTTCTACATGTTCACTTGCTCCTTCACACCTCCTGTTTATAAGATCAGGTTAAGGGAACAAACCTAAGCATGTCTACTCAGAAGTAATCCCCATTTTATTTGATGAAGCATATTCCCAGTTAAGGGTATTTAAGACTGCAGACTAATTGACACTACGCTTTGAGCACTGTGTACCATACATTAAGCCATGACTAGACTTTTCCAGACATTGCTGTATAGGATTAGCCCACCCAGGCCAGTCCCGGGATGGGAGGGAATCTTGTACTTTTCAGTATATTAAACAACAAACCACGAGATGGTCTATACCCTCTCTGGTTTCAGACAATTTGCCACCAGAATCTCTCTTCAATAGTCCTTGCTTTTCCTAAGGGAGAGATTCAGCCCTTAGTTGGTATCTGGGACAGAACACATTAGCAACTCATTCCAGAGATGCACACTCTTACCAAGGTAGCATATGTGGTGAGGGTTAGCCACAAGATTTAGATTTGGAGTTTGAGTTACAACATCAGAGACAAATTAGAAATAAGAAGGATCTTTATTCAGTACAGAGCTTAGCATAGACTACCAGAGAGATTACAAAAATAACAAAGGCTAGGGCTGTTTGCCTTAACTAAACATTAATGATTCATAGTTACCAAGTCAGGAATATTCATCAGTCCAAGATAGCCCCAGTACCAAGGGATTTTGAGGAGAAATCCCTTCTTTGCACAACCATGTTCACAAAGCAACTCTTTGTCTTCCAAGAGACAGCATTTCGAGTGCAATAAAACAGACAATGACAGGGGAGACAGCAAGAGCAAGAGAGCTCACTCCCATAGGGATCAAACAATTATACCCCAATTCCAGTCACAAATTAGATGTGGTCATCAGCCAATTGCGAGTGGGCATGGGTGTGCCCAATTGTTGGTTGTCATGGTTGCTAACATCAGGTTTGTGGGATTGGCTGGAAGTTTGGAGACCCTGCCTGCAGTCAGCTGACCCAAACTCCAGCTACTTCATTGTGTACATGACTGGTCGCAAGTGGGCCAGAGTGTGGAGCCATGAGGTCTGGCTTTTGGCATGAAAGTATGAAAGAATGTGGGTTTATGGCATGGCTATTGAGGCCATGTGTCCTCACCATTTGACTTGCAACAGGAAATAAGACACAGCATGTTATCATAATGTAATCACAGGAGAAGCCGTGTGGATATAGAAAGCAGAAAGCAATTTTTCTATACAATTGCTAACCTAACAAAGTTCCAAAGATTATAATGATGTGCAACAAAAACAAATGTAATTTTCCCTGATCAGTGCTAAGACTGCATATATCTTTCTGTGAGGAACAATTGTTTGTCCCCCCCCCCCCAGGTCTATATCTCAAGCATTTCACTTTAGGTGGTGGAAGGGAAAGATGAGTAGGGATGAGCATGAATCACGGATTTTGCCCTGTTCCTCATTCATGAACAGACATTCATGACAGGTCTACCATCATGAACTTCTATGAACTTTTAAAGCAGTTTGTGGTGGTTTGTGGATACAGCAGAAAGCAGGGGTTTAAAGGGACCCTGAGTCCCTTTAAAGCCTGCTTTCTCTTCACTGTGAAAGCTGCAAAAATAGCTGAGCGGTGGGGAGATGCTCCCTGCCACTCAGCTGTTTCAGACTGTCTTATGCAGTCCCTTTAAAATTTAAAGGGTTCAGTTCAGTTTGTGGTTCAGTTCATAGTTCAGCCACGAACCATGAACCTACACAACCACATTTTCCTGGTTCATGCCCATCCCTAAAGGTGAGGTGGATTTAGGAAGGCCATGATAAGAACATCATGCTGAATATGTGTCTTGGCATTTTGAAAATTACATTTTGCTGAATTCCCTTTAGTTGAACAAATTAAACTCACATATACTCCAGACTTAATGATAGTAGAGAAAACCCTGAGGACTTGTTAGCTGTTTTGAGCAAGAGATTAAGAAGAATCTGTAAGGTAGGTTTGCAGCTTTATACTGTAGTATAGGGATGTGCATTTGGCATAAACTGAGCCTTAAAAATACCTTACTGGTATTTTCTGGGTATTTTTAAAGCCAGTTTTAAATTGGGACTGCATTTTGACTATCCAAAAAGGCCAAGCCCTGAAAATCCCAAAAATATTTGGGATTCTTGGGATCACCAGTGAGTACCTTTAAATGCCTTCTCCAAGCTGCATGACTCCACATTGAGTGAACTCTGAAGGAATTTAAAGGGCTCACAGTCTCTTTACATGCCTTCTGGGTGAACTTGCCACTTGGAGGTCTTTAAAGGGACTGTGAGCCCTTTAAATGCCTTTGGAGTCTACTCACCACGGAGTCATGCAAATTGGAGAAGGCAAGAGAATCCCTTTTTTTCACTGAAAGCAATGGAGGATGGGGCACCTTCTTTGTGTCCAATCTTTTTGACACTTGGGGGTTTTCTTAGGAGAGGCACCAGCAGCTATGCTGCAAATTTGGTGCTTCTACAAAAAACAGCCCCCATCCCAGAGCCCCATTTACCCCTGGATCAATTCTGCATTATACCCTATGGGAACTATTGACCATAATGGTCCCCATAGGATCTACTGGAGCCAAAAAAAATTGGGTTACCGAATCCAAATACCATACCACTATTGGGATTCGGGAATATCAGGAAATACAAATATACTCAAACTCGAAAAATACCAGAATTTTTTTTTTTTGCACACCCCTACTGTAGTATCAAACCAGAAGTTCAGGAAATGTTACCTGAGAAGGAATATGATGTAGGATAATCCAGCTCTTATGCCACACCCTGGATCATAGCAGCAGACTGTAATGCAGATGGTGAGGGAACTGAAACATTGTCTGAAATTCATCAAGAGTGCTTAGTATAAGCAGAATCCAAAGTGGTGCATCAGATTTCCTAACAGTTTGTTTATCTTCTTTGTTTTACACTGAGCTTCCCAGAACAGAACAGAACAGAAACCTTTATTGGCATAACATAAGTAAACCAGGCAAGGAGACGTTTAAGGGGTAGTACAAGAACAACATCAACCAATATTCCCGATATTCCAAAATACAAGACAATCCTAACATGATTTACAAGAATTACAGAGTATTACTCTTGATTTCCATACGTGGGTCAAAAATTCAGCGACAGATAGTGTTATAGCTTCTGAGAAGAGTTTATTGCAAGTCTAGTAAATACTCTTTGGTTTACATTTATCAAGGAGTCATAATCACTTTGGTGCAGCTCCTATATTTTAGTTTTCAGCCTAGAGGGCAGGGGTATGGTTTTGTGCCATTCTCAATTTCAAATAAAATAGAAGAACAATATTGGCTTTTGGTAAGCCATTTGCTGCAGTATATGGGGCAGCCAACCAGAAGGTGGCTGGAGAAGCTATTTGAACTGTGTTGCTCTCTGTAGCAGGCTTTTGGCTCATCCATTCTCCCTGTGGATCCATTCTCCCTGTGGATAATGTGGGATTAGCTGGTTGCCTTTTGAAGGGCCTAGCAGGCTTTTTTGGGCCTCCTTCAATTGGCTTGTGCGGGGGCCTTTTTTCATTTGCTTCACAATGTCCTGGGGAATGATGGGGCAGTTTCTCACTAGAGCTGCCTCGCAGCACAGCGCCGTTTGCCCCAACACAAACATGTCAATTTCACACCCGAGGCTGGGGGGCTGCATTTGACTTGGGGCTTCACCCGATTTCCTCCGCAGTTTCATGATCCTCAAAAACCAGGATCACGAAACTGCGGAGGAAATCGGGCGAAGCCCCGAGTCAAAATGCAGCCCCGAAGCTTCGGGTGTGAAATTGACATGTTTGTGTCGAGGCAAACGGCGCTGTGCTGCGAGGCAGCTCTAGTGAGAAATCGCCCCTTGTGTTTTCTAACTAGGCCTGGCCCTTTGACTGGTTTGGCCATAACGAGTTTTGGTAGGAATAGTGCAAGTGGCTGCAGCGTAAGTAGGGCTTAACTGACAAATAGCCTGAACCATCTAAGAATGAACAGCTGTTCCTAATATATCTTCATGATTTGGTTTCAAATTTGGGGAAATGAAAATTGTTTCACAAGAACAGCCCTGCTGGATCAGACTATATAGTCCACCATCCTGTTTCCCATAATGGCCAACCAGATGTCTCCAGAAGATGTACAAGCATGGTGGCCAAAGCCTCCCCTTCTAGTTGTCCCTGGAATGGTATTCAGAGAGTATACTGCCTTTGAACGTGGAGGCGAATGTACTGCTCATCAGTCTCATTGGGTGCCTTTGAAGTCTAAGATTATGGGAGAAAGAGAAGATTTCTCTATCCACCTCCCCCATCAAGCATGCCTTTATAAGCCTCTTATTCTTTTCTAGTTGTATTTGCTCTTAACTTAAAAAGCCCCAGGTCCCTCGGCCTTTCCTCATAGGAAAGCTGTTCTACTCCTTGGTCGTATTAGTGCTCTTCTGTTACCTTGTCCAAAACTACAATTTCAGTTTTTGAGATCAAGTAGTCAAAACTGTACACAGTAGTGCAATAATTTAGAGGATTTTAGTTTGTTTCTCATTTTGTTGATTGCATTTTTGTTCCTTATTCCTTGAAAAATAAAAATGGTTTAAAAAGGAGATTGCCGGTACAGTTCAGAACCTGTTTCAGTGGTACATTGTGTCTTCTCCTGAGATAGTCCATTGCCTTCCATATTTATTTCATGAGCTGCTTTTTCCTTTTCCAATTCCCATTTCATTCTGTGATGAAATATTTGAACACAAAACTCAGAGACCTAAAATAACACCCCCAATAGTAAAATTTAATGAAATGCAAACTACATAAAGGTTTGCCATATTGACAATGCAAACAAACTTATACCAAGCATAATATTTAGGGTTTCTGGTTTTAGAATCCTAGACATCCAAAGACCCTTTTAAACCTCATGACAGTGCTAAATGAGAAGAAAAAACCCTCTGTTAATTGTTTTTTAGCAGTGAGAGCAAAGTGAGCCACTCTTTACATTACAAAGTGACTAATACTTTCCAGGAAGAAGCAGATCTTCTGGTCAATGCTCCAGTGATTAATCCTGATTAAAAAGTGCAGGAGTTATTTGTCATGCACAAAGAAAGAGGGGGAACACTGAAATAGATAGAGCTTTGGTTCTTTTTTCTTTTTTTTTTGAATAGCAGACCCCCCATACCCAGTGCACAAGACAGTCATTGGCTCAATGGAAGAGCCTTTGCTTGCAATGCAGAAGGCTCCACATTCAATCCCTGGCATCTCTGGTCGAAAGGACCAGGCAGTAGGTGATGTGAAAGACCTCTGCCTGAGACTCTGGCGAGCCACTGCCAGTCTGAGTAGACAATACTGTCCTTGATGGAATGATGGTCTAATTCTGTATAAGGTAGTTTCATTTGTGTCTGAAAGCATCTGATGTAGCCATTTTGCTGAAGCTAGGCAGGACTAGGGCTGGGCAGTGCCCAGGATGGAGAATGCCTGAGAACCTTATGCATGCAACTTGGTGTTCCACAAAAGAAAAACAGATGCAAATGTAATGCATAATTATAACACTGTGTGTCAGAAGGTCCTTCAGGGATTAGTCGGTTGGTTCTTTAGATTCCAGCCCAACTTTTTAGAAGCTGGTCAGTTTTTTTCATATCTGTGTTCCTTGTGATCTTACTTACAAACCCCTGTGCTATCACCTTCAGAGATGAGATTGGTGGGTAGCAACCAGGGACAGTTTTTTTAAGCAGTATCACCTTACCTGTGGAATGCCTTTCCTTTTGAGGCTCACCTGCCACCTATGCTACTGGCCTTTAGGTGTCAAGCCAAACCAATTTTTTTTAGCCAAGCATTTAATTAAGGGGTTGATCTTTTAACAACATCTTATAGTCTGCTTTTAGCCTGAAACCTTTTTTTATTAGATGCATTTTAAGCTGCTTAATGCTTTAGGCTTTTTAATGCTCTGGCTGGATTTTTAATGCTTGGTTTTTAATAGCTTATGAATTAACCATTTTTATCATGTTATGTTCTGTTACACTTTGCGCCATAAGCTGCTTTGAGCGGGTTCTCTGGAGAGGTGGCACAAAATTTTTTTCTAAATAAATAAATATGCACCAGAGAAATGGAAGGCATTGCCAGTCTGACTGGAGTTGTACAGCTGTAGATGTCTGCCTCATATTGAAAAAAAGTTTACTTTAGCAAGGTATGCTTTTCAGATCTGTACAACCTCCCAAAGCACAGGAAAAATGGAGCCAAATTTGAGATGTTTATCACAGGTGTACCATGTTGTGATGGATGGTTCCAAGCAATACTCCCTCTAAGCTGTGGAGTCTTGTGAGCAAGAATTCTACTTTGTGAACTACTGGCATTAAAGTTGTAAGGGAGCAATTTGGCTAGTGCATAAATTAGTTTGCTTTGGAACCATCCTTCCTAAGTTAAGACAAAAAAGTGTGTGCTAGAGGCTAAAAAACTGTGAGCTAGCTCACACTTACTCAGCTTAGAGGGAATACTGGTTCCAAGTACTGGCCTCCAGGAGCCTCAGCCAATCACTTTCAAGCAATGGGTCAGAATGTTGAAAATAAAAAGAGAAGAAAAAGGAAGAATTTGGCCAAATGAAAGAGGTTGGGGTTGTTGGATTTTAGTGGGAGAAGGTTAGGTGGGGAGTCAATTGCTGGTTAGACAGAGAGTCAATTGGGGACTTTGGGTGTTTTAAAAATACAAAGGGCTTGGATGTTATTCCTGTCAAAAGAGTTAAAAGCCTTTGTATCAGTCAAACAAGAAACTTGCTTTGTAACTGTTAAGATTTCTCAGGCCCCAGCTGTCCAGTAACTTTGCTACTGTAATATTGAGAAGGCTGGAGAAAAGGAAAACAAAGACACAACCAAGCCATGCATAATGATGCGATGGTCCGCCCACTCCTGAAAAAGCCAATTTTGGACCCGGCTGAATTGGCCAGCTATCGGCCGGTGTCCAATTTGCCCTATTTGGGCAAACTGATTGAGAGGGCGGTGGCGACTCAGAGAGCTTTCTAGATGATGCTTCCGTCCTTGACCCATTCCAGTCCGGCTTTCACCCGGGGCATGGGATGGAGACAGTGCTGGTTGTCCTTACTGACTACCTCCATAGACATCTGGATCGAGGCGGCGTGGCAGCGCTGTTGTTGTTAGATCTGTTGGCCGCATTTGATATGGTCGACCACCAGCTGCTGGCCCGCCGCCTTGCCGACGTGGGGATTCAGGGGCTCGCCCTTCAATGGCTTGCCTCTTTTCTCCAAGGTTGGGGACAGAGGGTTGTGCTAGGGGGGCAGCAGTCCCGGAGGCACCTGCTTGAATATGGAGTGCCTCAGGGGGCAGTACTCTGATGTTGGGTGGCCAGTTGGACTCCGACCCAGAAGATCTGCACCGGGCCCTACAGGCTGTGGCTGGGTGGCTCAGGCTGAGCCGGTTGAAGCTGAACCCGGTGAAGACGGAGGTCCTGTGCCTGGGTGGCTCAGGCTGAGCCGGTTGAAGCTGAACCCGGTGAAGACGGAAGTCCTGTGCCTGGGTCGGGGTGGTATGGGATTGGGGCTCCCGTTCCCGGCCTTCGATGGGGCTCCTCTTGTGCCAGCTTTCGAGGTTAGGAGTTTGGGGGTGCTCCTGGACCCCATCATAACGATGGAGGCCCAGGTGGCGGCCACTGTCAGAGCAACCTTCTATCATCTACAGCTGGTGCGGCAGTTGGTCCCCTTCCTTAGCCGCGACGACCTGGCCACAGTGATCCATGTGACGGGTACCTCGAGGCTAGACTACTGTAACGCTCTCTACATGGGGCTGCCTTTGTCACAAATTCGGAGGCTGCAGCTGGTGTAGAATGCGGTGGCCAGGTTGTTGGTGGGTGCCCCTAAATGGGAACACATCCAACCTGTGCTGAAGGCGCTGCACTGGCTGCCTATAGCATACCGGATTCGCTTCAAAGTGCTGGTGCTTACCTTTAAAGCCCTACATGGCCAGGGTCCGGCATACCTGAGGGACCACCTTTCCCCACACAGGCCCCAAAGAGTACTTCGGTCGGGGTCACAACACCGCCTGGTGACCCCGGGCCCTAAAGAGGCCAGGCTTGCTACCACGAGGGCCAGGTCCTTTTCAGTGGCGGCTCCTACCTGGTGGAATGAGCTCCCGGAAGAGATCAGGGCCCTGCGGGACCTTTTATGGTTCTGCAGGGCCTGCAAGACAGAGCTCTTCCGCCAGGCTTTTGAGTAGGAGCCGCCGCCGCCACTACCACCACCGTGCAACTGCAGAGCAGTATCGCCGGGTTGGGCCAATTGGTCATCTGGAACATCATGGCCCATGGCGTCCCCCCCCCTTTTCTGATCCTCTACTGATATGCAAGGGGGAGTGTGTATTTATAGTCTCTCATGTATCCTGTTGGATGTGAATTGGTTTTAACTGTTTTTAACTTGTTTTACCTCTATTGCACTTTGTGCCTATGTAAGCCGCCCTGAGACCGCGTGTGGGGAAGGTGGGGTATAAATGGAATAAACAAACTAACTAACTAACTAACTAACTAACTCTGAATAAAACTATTTCTTAGTTGTTTTCACCAAGCCTTCTATGTGGTTCCTTCAAGCCTATAATCCCCTCATAACAGGCCAAGTGAATGCTAGGAGGTGCCACAGACTAAGCAGTCCCAAATGTCTCAACTATAAAAACAACATTTTTTAAAAGCAAAAGAAGTTTTTATGGTGAGAATCTAATTTCTAGATCTGGACTTATTATATCGGCTGATTTCAAAAACTGACAATTTTCTTTCAACTATAATTACAGTTTAAGCCATATTGAAGTTTGCCTTCACATATGTGATAGAATTGGTAGGAAGAATCCTGAAAGAGTAGACTTTACTTGTACTTCAGTTTGCCAGTGTTGAATGTCATATTTGAATGCATAGCTATCTTCAAAGCCATTTGTAAGATGAAAGGTGAGAGATTCCAGCCCAATGCAGTCTTTCCTGTACCGGATTTCTACCTGCAGTGAGATTAATACAAGGGAAATATTAAATATCTGTGGCAGTGATACATACTGGATTCTTCCACCTCAGGACTTCACCATTTCATTCTACTGCATGTGGAAAGTCAGTCTCAATGTTTTAAGTGGAAGGGGGAAATAAAACCAGTAATTCCCCATTTTACAAAAGAGGCTGCTTAAAATGAGGCAAAGGCCAAAAGAGACTTAAAAAACAAAAACAGATGGCCAGTTAGTAGCATAACAGAGATTTATAAAATTATGACTGATGAGGGAAATAGTTGTATACAAATAACTGATTCCAACAGCATTTCTGCTAATGGAAATCCTTCCACCCCGGTAGATCCAAGTCAATGAGGGCTGGTTATAAATTATATCAGAAGGATGGGGAGGAAAGGTTGGAGATGGGTTGGCTCTGTATGTCAGAGACTGTATACTCTGTATGTCAGAGACTGGACTGTATACAGTCCAGTAAGACTGAAAGAGAATTGGATTCACTTCTGGAAATGCTATGGGTTGAAAAAGTGGGGCCAAAAGGAAGCTTAACAATGGAAGTTTGTTATCACCCACCAGATGAAAAGATAGAGGAGAATGATAAAATGATGAATGAAATAACTGTGTCTTAATAGGTGATTTTAACTACCCACACATTGATTGGGTCAGTATGTGTTCAAGTCGGGAAAAAGAGTGAGTTTGTAGACACACTCAATGACTGTGCTATGGAGCAAATGGTCACAGAACCTACCAGGGTAGAGATGATCCTGTATTTGGTCCTAAGTAACGCCCAAGACCTGATGAGAAAGGTAAAAGTGATTGCACCACTTGGGAACAGTGACCATAATGTTATTGAGTTTAACATTTGTATAAATAGGGAGTTGCCCACAAAGACAGACACAACCACTTTTAACTTTAAAAGGAGTAACTTCCCTGAAATGAGGGGACATGTGAGGATAAAACATATACTGCACCTTAGGAAAGGCACAAATAGGTATAGAAAAAAGCCTGCATGGTTAACAAACAAAGTAATGGAAGCTGTAAAAGGAAGAAGGATTCCTTTAAACAGCGGAAAGCTAGTCTCAGTGAGGTTGATAAAAGGGAACACAGACTGTGGCAAATAAAATGCAAGTCTGTGATCAGGCAGGCAAAAAGAGAATGTGAGGAGCATATTGCAAAAAACATAAAGACCAACAATAAAACTTTCTTCAAATACATTAGAAGCAGGAAACCAGCCAGGGAGGCAGTGGGGCCCATGGATGACCAAGGGGTAAAAGGAGTACTGAAGGATGATAGGGAAATGGCTGAGAAGGTGAATACATTTTTTTGCTTCTGTCTTCACTGTGGAAGATGAGAAGTGCTTGCCCACTCCAGAACCACTGATTTCAGGAGGGGTGTTGAAAGACCTGAGTCAGATTGAGGTCCTAAAACTGATAGACAACTCAAAAAGTGATAAATCACCAGGCCCAGAAGGCATACATTCAAGAGTTCTGAAAGAACTCAAATGTGAACTTGTGGATCTCCTGACAAAAATATGTAATCTTTCATTAACATCTGCCTCCATTCCTGAGGACTGGAAGGTACCTAATGTCACTCCCATCTTTTAAAAAAGGATTCCAGAGGAGATCTGGGAAATTACTGACCATCCAATCTGACATCGATACCTGGTAAATTGGTGGAAACTATTCTTAAGGAGAGAATTAGTAGGCACATTGATGAACAAAACCTATTGAGGAAGACTCATCATGGATTCTGTAAGGGAAGATCTTGTCTCACTAACCTGTTAGTGTTCTTTGAGGGGGTGAACAAACATGTGCACAAAGGGGACCCAATAGATGTTGCTTACCTTGACTTTCAGAAAGCGTTTGATAAAGTTCCTCATCAAAGGCTCCTAAGTAAGCTCAATAGTCATGGGATAAAAAGACAAGTCTTCTTGTGGATGAAAAACTGGCTAATTAATAGGAAACAGAGAGTGAGTATAAATGGGAAATTTTCTCAGTGGAGGATGGTAAGCAGTGGGTTACTGCAGGGATCAGTACTGGGTCCGATGCTTTTTAACTTGTTGAGCTCCTGGATGACATCAGGGCCCTGTGGGACCTTTTATAGTTCCACAGGTCCTACAAGATGAAGTTCTTCCACAAGGCCTTTGATTAGGGAGCTGCACCACTTTCCACAAGCTGTTCCAGTAGAGACCCAGCTTTGCCTTTGACGGTCTCCAGATAGCCAGCTCAGCAGTGTACATGTAGGATCAAGGTCTATACTGGAATATAGAGAAGATATTTGTTAATATGATTTCCTTGCAGTTCTGATGGTGAGGATAGATCCAGCCATTTAGTCATGGAAATTATCTTTTGCTCGCTCAGTCCAGGCCCGTAGCTACAGTGGAGCATCTGGAGTCTACCCCCGACTTACTTCAAAGGCCTCACTACTTCCCATCCAGCCCCAGGCCCCTCCTGAGCAAGCAAGATAGGGTGGAAGAGGCGGTGGTGTGAGTGGGGGAGGAGCCGGGTCTGTCTGGCATGAGACCAAGGGGCCAGCTACGGTGGCCACATGGAGTCAGACGCTGCCTGATGAAAATGCCCCCTGCACTGCTGTGGCCGCTGCCTCTCCTTGCCTTGCTGAACAGCTACGGGAGAAGTGTCTGTGCCACCCATGAGGGCTCCTTACGGTTCATTCCTCCCTGGCAAAGCAGCCCGATGCCTCAAAAACTCAGATGGGCTCGGCTGGGAGGGCTGATGTGATGAATCTGGGCTGAGGAAAGGGGGAGCATGTGAGAGAAAAAGAGGGAGCCAGCTGTTCCCCTTTCTCTTTCTCACCCCAGCTCGTTCCTCTCCTTTTCTTTGCTGTTGTTCCTTTCTTTCTCTCACTTCCTTCTTTTTTCCTCTTCCTCTCCTTTAGTATTTTTTGTACCTCCCTCCCCTTCCCCCCTCTTTCTCCTTTTCTCCATCTCCTTTTCTCCTCCTTTTAAACTTTTTTCTTCACTTTTTCTTCCCTCCTGCTCTAATTAAATTAGCCAGTGCCCTCCAAGGAATTTAAATGCCCCCCGACTTAAGAATTCCTGGCTACGGGCCTGTCCCAATCACAGGTTTCCATGAGAAGTAAACTCTTCACAGGATATTCTTCTCACTCAGTAAAAGGTCAAACCTCACACAAGTTTGTCACACAAATAGCTTACTTGAATTCATCTTTAGACCATAGTAAATGCAGTTGAAGGAAACCTTTGTGCTAGTAAATTGCATGTATGATAGTTATTCCCCCCCCCGCCCCCACCCCCAGCAATGAACAGATCTGATGCCTTCCTCTTCTTTATGGCTGCAATATATTTGTAAACATTTTCCTTAACTCACTTGAGAACATGTTTGTTCTGCCTCATTTATTCGCAGATAACTTACTGTGTCTTGGATCTTTAGCTTTTTGTTTCTAATGATTCCTTTGAAATATTATTTTAATGAACCTATGAAACACATCATTGTATTCTTTATTTTGTGGCTGGACCGTTAATGATACTCATCCATTAAGTAAATGGTTTTGTAAGCAACACAAATGTAATAAATAAAGTTAGTCAGTTCTCTTATACTACTTTTCTGCTGATGGGCATACCACATGCTGGGGAGGTAATGTTTCATGACCAAAATAGCTCCCTTTGTAGGCAAATGGGGAATTTTTTTTGTATTTAGACTGTCAAAGAGCTCCAGAGAGCATTGCACAGTATCATTTGTGTTCGCTTAAAAAGCCCTTTAATCTAGCCATAACATACGTAATAATATGCCTCTAAATGTGCTGTTATCATCCTAAGATCTTGTGACTGATACCGGCATTGATTTGACTACCATTTCCTTGGAATTCAAATGCAAGATCTGAAACCACGAATGAACACAGAGACCTGTGGAGTACACATAGGCATTACTCTGATGGTGTTGGCAGCCACCAAGAGTTAAATGACACTTATGAGGTTGCCACAGCTTCATTTCTCCTCATGGTTTGTAACTCAGATTGTAGCTAAGATTCTGATTGCCGCATTGGTAGTATGTGAGGTGTGCACATCTCTTCCTCAAAAGCCAGTGTTTGGGACAGAGCAGGAAAGAAATCCAACAAGGTGAAATACATATAAAAACTGGAATCATACTACCAGTGCAATATAATGGCAAAAGCTATGGAGAGCATTTCTGGAACAGTTGATGGAGTTCTTCAGCATTGTCTCCTAGCTCTCCCTCCATTTCACTGGAGTATTTTGAGTTTTCTGGCTTCACTTTCCCTGAATGTTTAGGCTACTCTATTTTCCACCTTACAAAACAACAAGAACAATGAAATTGAAGAGGGATAAGGGGAATCACTGATGACTCAACAAGGGGTGCCAGCAGGGACCACCGGTGTGAACAGCCTGAGGCTGCTGCCCCCTTCCTGCCTTCCTCTGTTTCCTCTGTCTGGATTAGCTAAGGTTACTGCTTTCCTCTTCATCCCACAGGCATTTAAAATGCTGTGTGGCAGGCCACCGTGTGCCTAACAGGGCTTCCTGAACTGTCACAAAGGGAATCTTACAAGAATTCAAGAAGCCTTATTGTGTTTGTGTGCCTTGCCACACGGCTTGGGCAAGAAAGGAGGGTTGCCAACTCTTGGATGGTGGTTTGGGCAAGCAGACTTTGTGGTAGGGTAGGCAGGCCCATCCACATGGAACAACTACATGACACCAAAGCTCAAGATGAATCACTGGGTCAGCATGGCACCATGATAGTCTGGATCACGGGTGCACAAATTGTGGTGCTTGGTAGCCAGTAGGCTTTCCCCCCCTACGAACCACATGTAAAGTCCAGTCCCACCACAATATTACCCCTAACAATACTATGATTCCCTTATACTGCGTTAATAAAATGAACACCATTTCAAATTATGTGATTTGCTATCTCCAGTGTCTGCTATCTTCAATGTAATGAACGAACATGTGATTTTTCCTCATTTTTCAGCTGTGCTTAGTCTTGTAACTTTTTAAAAACCATTTTGCCCTTTCAGTTTTTCATTTCTATTCCTGCAGGTGCGTACTTTTTTACATCAAGCTCAAATACTGTACAACACACACATTTTGGTGAAGAATTTTTCTTCTAAATGTGAAGAAATTTGGGGCAATCCATGACTTCTTTACACTTTGGATTTTGTTGTTTGACAAAATGTATGTGCTGTATAGTATTTGTACTTGTTATGCATTTGCTGTTAGACAGGCCAGTACACTGATTAAATTCATTTCCAAAATAGTTTATTACAGAAGTGAAGAGCACTGACCATGTTTCCCAAGAACAAGGAGTTCCGTGGTATCTTAAAGACTGATGTATTTCTGGTGGCAGGAGTGTATAGAGCAGGGTCCACTTTTTCAGATGTAGTTTTTACAGATTGGTTGGGGGGTACCTTAGTGGCAGGGTACATGCTTTGAATGCAGATGCTTTCCATGTTCAGACATTGGCATCTGCAGATAAATGGATCTCTGACAACATGGCTAGAAATGTTCCATAGTGAGATCCTGGAACCCACTGCCATCCAAAGTAGATAGTGCTGGGCTAAATGGACCAGCAGCTGTTGTGTTTAGAGAAGCTGTTTTTGAGGTACAGAAGAGCCTCTGCTGAAAAGGCTGAATTTTTTTTTAAAAAAAATCAGCTGCAAGCCTAGGGCTATGATCTGTTAAGACTGCAGTGCAGCAGATTTCTCTGCCTTAAAGGGTGGTCAGTGCTTAAAAACCAGCCTCTCTCTGAATGCATTAAAACTAACAAACAACCTTCATCTGGCAATCAGCCAGAAGGGGCAACATCCAGTCATGCCAGTGGAAAATTGGCCAGCTGGCAACCTTACAAGCAACAAAAGAGCAATAGCTGCTCTGACACAGTGGAAGAGTTGTTTGTAAATGGAATTGTACTTGTGTTCACCCACCCAGCCAGAGAGGCACAAGGGTCACAGGTAATGTTCCCTCTAAGCTGTGGAGTCCTGTGAGCAAAAATTCTACTTTGTGAGCGACTGGCATGAAAGTTGTGAGCGAGTGATTTGGCTACTGCATGAGTTAGTTTGCTCTGGAGCCCTCCTTCCTGAGCTAAGACAAAAATGTGTGAGCTGGAGGCTAAAAAGCTGTGAGCTAGCTCACACTAACTCAACTTAAAGGGAACACTGGTCACAGGCAGGCAGCCAGGATAGAGTAGACCTGGAGCCATCCACAGGTTCAGAAACTAGGGTTGCCAAGTCCATCTTCCACCCCCAGCAGGAGACTTTGGGGGCGTTCCTGGAGGGGGTGGGCCCCCCCCCCGCCCATGCGCCGGATCTCCAGAAACGGCAGTTCCCTGCACTTAAAGTAGCTGGCAGCCGGCGTTTCCCCTTTAAGAGCAGCTGCGTTTCCCTTTTCAGAACGAAGCTGGCATTTCCCTGCAAGCTTGCTGAGTTCGCGCTTGGGATGAAACACGGGTTGCACACACTTAAAGGGAGAGAGATGGGTGGCTGTAGGTGTTGGGGGTGGGTAGACCCCCCCCCAAATGGGGGACCCCTGGCAAACCGGGGGGGTTGGCAACCCTATCAGAAACGGGAACAAGAGAGAGATTCACAAGGCGGCAAACAAGGGCCTAGGTTGCTCAAACCCCCTCTTAGCAGGAGAGCTACTCACACTGGTGTATGAACATGGTGAACCAGCAGAAGTTAGATCTCATCTGAGGCTCCACCATTCCTTTGGCCAGAGCAGAAGCCCTGATTCTGCCAAGACTTAATAATGTTGTGCTTTGCTTCTGAGCAGAACTGGCTTGCTGGATATCTCAAGCAGGTGTCAACTCCTCTGCCTGGCCTAGGCTTCATTTTGGCCTCTCCTCCACCTTCTTTGCTTCTGGTGCCTTCTGCCTTAGAAACAGGGGAGGCACGCCCGGTCCAAGTAGACAGTACTGGGCTTGATAGACCAATGGTTTGATTCAGTATATATGTGTCCAGCCACTCCTGTTGTAAATGATAATTGATAGCACTATAACACTTTGGAACATGGGTCTAATGGGATAAGAACTTGAACAGCCATACTGAGGGATGCCAAATCCAAAAACAAGAATGAAATCTGTGTAGAACCTTTATTAGGACCAACCTAATGGACACCAAAAATTGTGCATGCTTTCATGCTCCCCAGGGCTCTTCATCATCATGATGAAGAAAGGATGCACAGTAAAAGGCATTATGTGTATCCTCCCCCCATCTTTGCTCTAATGGGAGGCCAGTTGCAGGAACTTAGGTGATGAGAACGCCATCATTAACAATAGCACTCTGTCTTGAAATGGACAGCATTTAAACACAGGGAGTGTTCCTTTCGATCCCCCAAATGGTTTCTTTAAATGCTCAAGACACAGGGTCTGACAGCATATCAGCAAATGAAGGCATTTTCTTCAGCAACTTAGAGCCATGCTTCTCAGCTTCCCGTATTATTTAATCATTGCCTAACAATTGCAGGAAAAAAGTGTAATCTGTACTGTTGGTGAAGCATTAGGAAAATGGCACTTAAGGAAACAGCAGTATATTTTTTGTGGGGTATTCATGCACGAGTGTTGGAAGCTGAAGATGTGTCCATTCTTTTGGTTCACCCCCCCCCAGATGATAATTAGCTGAAACAATTGAGTCTGCTGACAAAATCCCATTCGATTACAATAAGAAAATGCAGTTTTGTAGACTTGCTTCGGGTAGGCTTGACTGGTAGTTGGTTGGTAAGCATTTATTTCACTTCCTCAGAGCACCATGCAAAGTTCAGAATTTTCATTTATTGATTTTTCTTTCTTTCCTTTAAAAAAAAAAATCCCTTCCACAAAGTGGTGCTAATTCTAAAGCCATGCAAAAGTTTGCCCTGCCATTGCTGATACAGCCTGGTATGACCTCTGTTTTTTCTTTAATTCCACCCCCAGTTTACCAGTTTCAACTGTGTGGGGAATCATTTGAGGACAGAAAAATGCAAGACTGATAAGGAGCAGTTCTCCTATTTATGTGACTTTCATGCACTTTGGGGCGATTTGTGGCAATTATCCCATTTTCTAAATGCTCAGCCATCATGAAACACACAAAAGATTTATGATCCACTTTGATTGAACTGGTTTTTGTTGTCTTTTTTTATGAAAAGAGAGATGTTCAGTCTGTGTTCGTGCTATTTGGCATGTCACTCTGACTTACGGAGGAAAGGCTGAATAGACCTTTATGCTTTATCATGAAAGTTTCATGGTTTCTTTAGAAATATCAATTAGCTGTACTGGCCTATCTCTGTACCTTTGAATAAAATGGTTTCTGTGAAGCCACAGCCATATCTGCCTCATGCCTAAATGAACCTTAGGATGCCAGATGTGACATTCTGCTTCTTCAAAAATGAGCTCAGTTAATCTGACAAACAGAGTCTCCATCTCTTTAGAACTACATTTTTCTTGCCCCAGGCTGCTCTTGATACAGACTTGGATCCTGATGAGCATTTCCATATGCACAAGGATTTCTGTTCATGGAGCATTTCATGGGAGCCTGAAATCCCCCCCAATCCAATTGTGAACCCCATTTTGGGCAGTTGCTCTACCACTGAGCCATAGCCCCTTGTCTCTTGTGATGTCTTTGTTACTGGAACACAGTTGTGTACACAGTCGCATGTTATATCTATGGCTAGAACATACGTCTAGCACTACAGAGATTAAAAAACCAAACCAAACAAACATGGGTCTGTTCCCAAATATGCTGCATGAGCGCCAATAGCTTTGGAGTTCATGGGTGATACTTGGAAGGCCTATCGAGGGAGGTAGAAGGGAGGGGAAAGAGAGAGAGAGAGAGAGATGTTCCTGAAACTTTCTTTTCCACCTTTCTCAATAATTAGGAGTTGCTATAAATAATAAGGATGGACTTTGAAAACAAAGGTCAACGTTGAACCCAGAACAGGTGGGACACAGGGAGACTCAGTCTGTACAATTGCCTACTAGTTACTCTTAAACTGGGTGAGAACCAGAAGAAGCCTAGAGGACTCAACTGTTCCCCCCCCCCCTCAGAACCTGCAAACCTCCAAGGGGGTGGGGCATTTCTCTCCCAGAACAGCAGCTTGTTCTGTTGCTGAATTTTTATGAGGAGGAATTTCCTAACATTTAAAGTTATCATTCCTTCTTGTAGACTCATTGCTCCTTGTTCTGTCTTCAGCAGTGAAAATAATCCTTTGCTCCACCTCCTAAGAAATCTTAAGTGGTTATTTAGTGCCAGTATATTCCTTGGAGGGGGGAGGGAAACATTTTATGACATGGATGGTGCATTTAAACTAAGAACGATCACAAAATCCGGTTCTCTCAGATATCTCTCTCTCTTTCCCTGAAACTTCCAATGAGCAATCCAGTAGAGGTCAGACTTTTATTTTCCTCCTCTTATTTTTGTCCCATTGGATATGTTCTTTAAATGCAGTGTGTGTGTGTGTGTGTGTACTTCCATGATCACACACATCTGGGATCCTTGAGAAAACATGACCGGATGGTCATTAAACATTACATTAGAGAATATTACTATTGAGCTTCTCAAATGTGATTCTGTTCTCTCTGAGCACTGGAGAAAAATTAGGAAGGGAAACACAATTCTGTATTTACTCCTGGAGTTTTCAGAGTATTGAAATTAACTCATTAGACTGAATCCCTAGAAGAAGAAAGGGAGAGAGAAGTTGCTAGACAGGACAGAACCTGGGGGTATGTGGTAATTCCTATAGCAAACATACCACACTGTGCATCTAACCATGCAGAAAGACAGCTATATGTGGGTAACAATTTCTACCATGGCTCCCGATCCTCTACATTTTTAATTAGTTGTGTATGATTGGTAAAATACCCCAACAACATGGTAAACAACAACAATACCCAGCCCCTCTGCCTAGAGTGTCTAAGTCTGGGTGCCCTGTGACAGCTTTCAAGGAAAATTAAGGATACTGAGAAATCTCATATCCTCATTGCGGACCTCTCAGGACTCATCTGGTTTGACCTAAACATCATTCAACCCAATGCTCCAGGTGAACGCAGAAAGTTTGCAAGCAATAATTACATTGCAAATAGTAACTTGCAAAAACACTTTCAAAAGATCTGAGAGGGGGTTCATTAGTTTGCACATCCATAGAGGAAAGGCCAACCCTTTGATTCTGCTATTCCAGCACTGCAGTGGCCTAATACTGCCCATGTTCTCATTGAGGTGGTAAATCTGGGTCTGCTGGGCTTTACCCTTCACACAGATGGCTACGATGACATAGAAAAGGATAAGCTTCAACCCTTTCTCTGAACAAGTAGATTTTAATGCATGAAGGTGGTAGCATGTAGTGGTAAATGCTCAAGTGCAGGTTTGTCATTCTAAGTTGCAGTCCTTTGGAGTCTCAGCGGCCAAGGGGAATGCACAAACACACCATTTGGAACAAAAGCTAAGAAAGCAACACCACCGCTCACTCACAAAGAATCTCTGGCAATTCTGCTGCTACCCATCTGTC
This sequence comes from Gekko japonicus, assembly GCF_001447785.1. Taxonomy (NCBI): domain Eukaryota; kingdom Metazoa; phylum Chordata; class Lepidosauria; order Squamata; family Gekkonidae; genus Gekko; species Gekko japonicus. The sequence continues at coordinate 88,481 of NW_015162009.1, read as the reverse complement.
CTGACTCGCCAATGACACCTCACCATTACTCATGCATGGAAAGTATGAATTGGTGTGGAGGGACCAAGACTGAAATGGTTCATTCACTACTATATTTGTCATAACTAATCTGAATTGGATATATACATATATATTCCAATTCAAAATAATAATTAATAATCCACCCAAACAAAAAACCTTGCCTAAACAATCTACCAAGCCTGCTTAGGTTCTGAGATCTGACAGGGTTGGGCTAGCTTGGGCTATCCAGGTCAGGGTAGGTAGGTAGGTAGGTAGATAGATGGATGGATGGATGGATGGATGGATAGATGATAGATAGATGATAGATAGATAGATAGATAGATAGATAGATAGATAGATAGATAGATAGATAGATAGATGAGGGCAGGTGGCATGGTATAGCCTGATCTCATCAGATCTCAGAATCTAAGCAGAGTTGGTATGTATTTATTTATTATATTTATACCCCGCCCATCCTGTGAACAGGCTCAGGGCGGCTAACAAGAGCAGTACAATGTACCTAATTGGCATAACCATAAACATTTTAAAACTAAAATACATACTAATTCATATCACATAAGAAAATAACAGCAATAAAGTGCTCGCAGTGCTAAAAGATTAGATGTTGTGCTCTTCAGATCTAAATCTACGTTGTCCATCCGGTCATCATCCCTCGAGCAGATAGAGGCCTAGTGATGCATCTGGGCCAGTCCGAGGTTCCAGAAGGTCAATGGAATAATTGACGGTAACAGTAGTGGCGGATCCTATTTAAAGGCCTGGCAGAATAGCTCCATCTTGCAAGCCCTGCAAAACTGTAAAAGCTACCGCAGGGCCCTGATCGCCTCCGGTAGCTTGTTCCACCAATAAGGAGCCGCCACAGAAAAGGCTCTGGTTCTGGTACTGGGGAGCCTTGCATCCTTGGGGCCCGGAATAGACAAGCGATATTGGGCCCCTGACCGTAGTGTTCTCTGGGGTACATATGTGGAAAGGCAGTCCGTCAGGTAGGTCAGACCCTGGCCATGTAGGGCTTTAAAGGTAAGTACCAACACTTTGACGTGAATCCAGTATGCTATTGGCAGCCAGTGCAGTAACCTAAGAACAGGCTGGATGTGCTCCCTACGTGGGAGATCCATCAACAGCCTGGCCGCGGTGTTCTGCACTAGCTGCAGCTTCCGGATTTGGGACAAGGGCAGCCCCATGTAGAGCACGTTGCAGTAGTCAAGTCTTGAGGTGACTGTCACATGGATCACTGTTGCCAGGTCATGGCGGTCAAGGAAGGGAACCAACTGCCGAACCAGCCGAAGATGATAAAAGGCCAATTTAGCTTTGGCCTCTACCTGGGCCTCCATTGTCAAGGGACAATTGGAAGGGAGACCACTGAGGAAGACTCTGCAGAGGAAGGTGATTGCAGACCACCTCTGCTTCTCACTTGCCTTGAAAGCCCCTTGTTGGCATCTCCACAAGTTGGCTGCAGTTTGATAGCCCTTTATGCACACACACATGTACACACATGCACATATATGTGGTTTTTAGGTATCTGATTTTGTAACATCGAGAGTTATGCGGGTCATAGGAACGGGGAGTAATTTAGCAGCTATGTAACTGACAGGGACAATTTCCAGTCAACAAATGTTGCCACTGAAGAGGTTTGCTTTGCAGGGATGCTCAATCCATGGCTTGTGGAGAGCCACATTTACAATTCCCATCAACTAAAACCTTTAAGGTGGTCTGGGACCAATGTGTCTGCGGGACCAACTCCTCCGGTATGTCCCCAGGAGAGCTTTATGCTCTGCAGATAACAGCCTGCTGGTGATTCCTGGCCCCAAAGATGTCCGTCTGTCCTCGACCAGGGCCAGCACCTTTTCAGTCCTGGCCCTGACCTGGTGGAACTCTCTGCCTGATACCATCAGGGCCCTGTGGGATCTTATGGAATTCCACAGGGCCTGTAAGGCAGAGCTGTTCCGACAGCAACATTTTTTTAAATTGTGGCTGGCACCCTCTCCCTTTCTCCCTCTCCTTAATTCTGATCTTGTGCTTCCTCTTCCCCTGCCCAGACAGTGGCCAGGCAGTCCAGAATCGGGATGTAATTTCTAGGGACACCATCTTGGACTTCTTTTTTAACCTGGTCTTCTTTTAACTTTCTTATTTAATATTGTTATGATTGGAATTTTACTGTTTTGTGTATTTGTCTTATGGCTCTATGCCTTTTTCTTGTATATCGCCCAGAAACCTGCACAAGCAGAGATAGGGCGATTAACAAATACATACATACATACATACATACATACATACATACATACATACATAATAGAGCCACATGACTACTTTATGCCCTGAGCACCAACTCAAATGCACATAAACAATAATGTATTGTTATAATATATATAGCATGTAGGGCTGTGTTGAACCTTAGACAACCCTTGTTAAGCAGGAGTGAAGATAAGGGCTTGCAAGTCAGAGTTGTGACACAATTCCATGTGCAAGCTTTCAAGTTTGCCAGAACTTTTTTTTTTACATGCTTCTCTGTGTTAAAATTTCACTTCCAATTTTACTCTGGTTCTACAGGAGAAAAAACACACACCCTTTGGTTAGAACCTATCTCTGCGCTAAGCTTCCTGCTAGCAGGGAATTTTGTTTTGAGGCGTAACATTCAAAAGTGGCACACCCCATCCCACCATCTCATTCAGCTTAATAAGTAGATCTAGCCTCATACAGAATACCCCTACATCACAACCCTGAACTAATCATCATGGGCAAATTAAAATAAATAAAAGTGTTAGTTTTATCCCGGGGCCCATTGTGATGATGACATTTCCCCAGTTTCTAAAGAAATTGCCCAATTTCCTGAAACATGAGACGGGTGCCATGAGAAATGGGGCTCAGAAGAGCCACAGGTGGCATGTCAAAGAGCCGCATGTGGCTCCCCAGCTTTAAGAGAACCAGAGGTAATGGCTACCAGCACTTCATTGTTGACATTCAAACTCCAGGACAGGGAAGCCGTGGATGGTCATCCCATTCACTACAGTGACAAAGAAGTGCTCATATATTACAGTAAGGGATATAGTCCCCCCACCACCACCTTTTTAACTTCTGTTCTGGAAATCCTACTACTTTATGGGAATTATGACAACAAAGGGCAGAGGGATGCAGAGGTGTCCGTGGTTTGTTAAAACCTGCCAGGCATGAATAAAAGACAGTAAACACACTTCACTGAAGACCCTCTCTAAATGATGATTAATTACTCTTTTAAAGGATTATTCTAGAGATAGGCTAAATTACTCAACAGCAATTTAAAGTTGGCAGACAGCAGACATTTTCCCGTCTGCTGTGTTCCTGCTGGCCAGCTTTCGTTGGCCTCTTTTTTTGTAGCGATCCAGTTTGCAAGTGGAATAGGGACCGTTGTCCTGTAAATCTGAGCTGTCACGTCAAATTATGTCACACTTTTTATGCTGTGCAATAATACATAGCGATGCAGTGTGTCATAAAAAATGGCTTGCTAAAAGCATGCATGTCGCATTTCCAATTATCCCCAAACAGTTGGAAGTACGGAAAGTGTTTCTCTCCGCCCGCCCCTTCATATAAATCTTCCCAGGGTCTGGATTCATTTGCTGTCTCAGAAGGCTTGGAGAACTGAAATTGCTACACCCTTCTATGTTGCAAATCACAGCTATTGTTTTACTGTTTCATTGGAGAAGGGGGGGGCTATTGGAGCTGGCACAGGCAGCATTAAAATTGCAGGAAAGGCCTGCACGGACCACCAGAACTGTTTGACTTGTGTTGGGGAGAGATGATAGAGGGAAAATTGAAATCTCTCAAATGTATTTCAGGGGCTTGTCACAAAGCTGAAGTATTCGTAGCAGAATCATTCCTGTGTTGAGGATGTTTAGAGGGAAAGCGAGGGGGCCGTCCAAAACATGATCTATTGCACTCCCAATCTGTTAGGACTGCTGCCAAGAAACACAGAAAGCTGCTTTGATTTGGATTCTTTCAATATCTTCTGACAGGGCAGCTCACAGTGTTAAGCTCAGACAGCTGAGTGGACGCAGAAAGGATCAGATTTTTAAAAAACGGTGGCGGTTACGTCTAAACACACACAGCAAGGGCCACTGTGTGGAAGTGGCAAATGGGCAAACTTGACTGTGTTGTGTTTCTTCTCCCGGCACTTTCAGGTCATGTCTGGAGAGATGAGGAAGTCTCACACTGCAGAACAGAAAGCACCCGGGGGAAGATCTATGCCATTTCCCCCTTTTGTGCAGGGCTTGGAAATCGGGGCAGAGCAAGTGGGACGCACACATGCCTCCTCTGCCACTAATCCTGCTAAACACGCCAAGCAGCTCTAAGGTGAAACTATTAGCGGTGGGTGGAAGGAGTCACAAAACATTATCATTAAGCCGTTTATTAAGATATCTTAAAGTGCCAAGTGAGTTCAAATCCCATAGCCCAACATACTGCATAATACTATTTCCGTTACTAGAGCTGTTTAAACGAGGTATTCTCAGCCAGCCCGTGAGAAGGTATAAAATAATTAAAGAAACAACAAACTTTTCTTTTTTCAAAAAAAAGGAAGCCGAGCACCTGTTTTGGTGTATAAATCGAAATATTTACATTTCAGAGCATCCCATAGGAGCCCAGACCCATCTGCTTAACTGATGCTTGCAAGTACATCCCATTGGCAGTTTCCTGCTGGTATTTGTTTTCAAGAAGGGAATAAGGGTAGCAGTCGTGAAAAGAGGCATGTTGTTAGAAATCCCCAAGAGTGTGAACATTAATAAAGGAACAAACCATAATGAATAACAAAGACCACTTTGACCTCCCCGGGGATATTAGTTGGTGCAAGAAAGCCATGATCTAAGGGGCCCTTTGCATGCATGCTTGCTTTCTAGCAATGGCACAATTAATTTGTCATCCAGGATTTGATTCACAGCTGCTAAGAAATAGCTGTCCTTTGCTTGTTATCTCAGCTGCTGGGAGTTCCTTCATGCTGTCAGCCCCCCCCCCCTTAACTTGAATGAAGGTGGAAAAGAAAGTTTTAAATCAACTGTGGAGTGATGATCCCTCTCTCTAGACAAGAGATGAAGAAGAAGAGAAGAGAAGAGATTGGATTTATACCCCGCCCTTCACTACCCAAAGGTGTCTCAGAGCGGCTCACAAACTCCTTTCCCTCCCCCTCCCCACAACAGACACCCTGTGAGGTGAGTGGGGCTGAGAGAGCTCTTGACAGAAACTGCTCTTTTTCAAGAACAGCTCTTATCAGAACTATGGCTTGCCCAAGGTCATCCAGCCAGGTGCAAGTGGAGGAGTGGGGAATCAAACTCGGTTCTCCCAGATTAGAGTCCGCGCACTTAACCACTACACCAAACTGGCTGAGATGAGGCCAGGGCTGTGAGTATCTAATTTACAGCCATAATGGCCTGAGACAAAAGAATGTGATCTGTGGCTTAGAAGCTCGTGTCTTTCAACAACTTCTTGAGGACCATTTCATTTATTTTTTTAAAGAATGAGCTTCTGAGCAGAAAGTTGCTAAAACTTTTTTTTTTGGGGGGGGGAAGTGGCACTAGGTTTCCAGTTTGGTGCAGTGGTTAAGTGCGCGAACTTTAATCTGGGAAAACCGGGTTTGATTCCCCACTCCTCCACTTGCAGCCACTGGATGACCTTGACCAAGCCATAGTTCCATCAGAGCTATTCTCTTAAGGGCAGTTCTCTCAGAGCTCTCTCAGCCCCACCTACCTCACAGGGTGTCTGTTGTGGGGAGGGGAAGGGAAAGGTGTTTGTAAGCTGCTCTGAGACTCCGAGTGAAGGGTGGGGTCTAAATCCAATCTCCTCCTCCTCCTCCTTTTTCTAAAAGCTGCAAATGCAAAGAACCTCGGTAGGGGTTCCGCTGAGTTAGGTCACGTCAACACAAATGCTATCCATTCTCAAGCCAACTGTTGTATGCTGCTCAGCTCTCAACATGCCAGTTACAGTGGGTACATTAGTTGGAGCATCATGACCCCATCTGGCAAACTGGACCCCAATTCAGAAGAGAGGTGATATTGCTTTTGGATCCAGATACATACCTAGATATTGACCTGGAAGAGGCAGAAACAGAAGTCACACACATACCTGGTACTTCTTCAGTCCAGCCTGTGGTGGGGTGAGGGGAAGCAAACATTAGACACAGGTTCAAAGTCCAGCAGCCCAGATCCTCTGAGCTCACAGAGGAACCATCCTTGCAGCTTCATAGGGCCCGCTTTTCATGAGACATGAAACTTCCTGCTAGGAGACTACAGACTGCCGGCACTTCAGGCCAGAGCCTTACCTCTTTAAGGATTAACACAGGGATGTCAAACATGTGGCCCAGGGGCTGGATCAGGCCCCCCGAGGGCTTCTATCAGGCCTGCAGTGGAACTGGCCATCTCCTGCTTCCAGTTCTGCTGCTGCTGCTGCATCATAGCTTGCTTCACTAGACTCTCTCACTCACTCAGCCATTTAATGTTTTAACCTGGGTTCTAGACTCAGCACTCTGAGCATGAGATTTCTGTGGTGAATGTCAATAAATCAAAAGTAGGTTTGCAGCTTACAGATACACACTTGAACAGCATACTCAAGATTGCAACAGCACAGACGTTTTGATGCAATAATTCAGAACAAGAGGTGTCAGTTATCAGATACCATAAAATAAACAAAATATTACAAGAGTGCTAATGTTTTAAGCATGTTTTTATTTTAAGTAAAAAAAAATCTTTGTGTTTGTGTCCTTTATAAAGTTTATATTTCTGCTACCTGGCATTATATTTTATGACACACATGGCCCGGCCCAACAAGGTCTCATTTATGTCAGATCTGGCCCTCATAACAAATGAGTTCGACACCCCTGATCTAACATCTCATCAGGAAGGTGCAGGACCTAGAGACACTGGTGGCTCTACCAATATATTTTTTTAAAGGCTTAGTTTGACTCTGGAAGCCTGTTGTCTGTCTTGGAGCTCTCCATGGTCCTGCAGAATGTGGTCCATCTAATTTTTACCTGCCTTATTTTACTACTTGCTTTCTCCAGCTACCATTCTCTCTCTCTCTCTCTCTCTCTCTCTCTCTCTCTCTCTCTCAAATGTCCCACTACAGTTCCATGCTTCATGTTGTCATACTGCCTCTCCTGTGTAACTTCAGCACATTCTTAATGGACATTATTCCCACCCTAAAGGGCCTCACGTGACCAAGACAGGACTCAAGGAAATATTGTACTGTTACAGCCTTTTGCTTTTGGCAAGGTAGACCAAAAGTGAAAATGGTATCTCTTATTACCACCCATCTCATTACCACTGATAACCACCCTTTGCAGGGATCCATGCTGCCTCTGTGAGGGCTATAGTCAAAAATTGTATGATTCTGAAAATGTATTTTCTTTTTTTTCAATTTTGAAATCTATATCCGTCCTTTTTAAGAAGTAAAAACACGCAGCTCTTCCAGAACACACTAGCCACCAAATGGCTGCTAAAAACTGCATTACAGGCTGTATAAAAAGCTTACATGGGGGGAAGCCTTACACCTGTCCAAAGGCAGGCAGTTTCACAGCTGGGACCCCACTAAGGAAAAGATGGAAGGAAATGGTCAGGAAAGGATGCCTGGAAGGCTTAATTGGTGCATGAGTTCATACCGGGAGAGGCAGTCCCTCCAATAGGTATGATTTAATTACAGCCTAAACGAAGTCCACTAATACATTCACTTAAAGATGTTTCCTTTTTAATGCTAATATCATTACACCATGTACATGCCATTTCTCGCAGTTCCTCTGTGCTAATTGGGCAGAAGACTGGAAGGCTGCTGCGGGATTATTCCGTGAGCAGTTATGTAGGAAACTGACTACCAGTTTTCCATGGTATCTTAGCACTGTATTGTAGGGATCTATGAAAAATGACAATTAGGGAAAGGAATCTGTGTCACCTCTCCCAAGGCTATGCTCTTAGCCTTGACCCTGCCCCTACTGTTCATGCAGCCATCAGACCTGTGGGGCTCACCGTCCACTCTGCTTGGCCCATAGCTAATGTTTCTGCGAATCAATAATGCCATCAGATCTTCTGTAGTCCCCATTGTTCTTTTAAAACAGAAAAGGTTGCCTTGCTACGAAGCATATTTCCAACCAATGGGGGGGGGGGACCAGAACCAATAACCACCTCAAACATATTTCTGCTTAGTTGTCTGAACCAGTGTTCCCTCTAAGCTGAGTTAGTGTGAGCTAGCTCACAGTTTTTTAGCCTCCGGCTCACACATTTTTGTCTCAGCTCAGGAAGGATGGCTCCAGAACACACTAATTTATGCAGTAGCCAAATCACCTGCTCACAACTTTAATGCCGGTAGCTCACAAAGTAGAATTTTTGCTCACAGGACTCCACAGCTTAGAGGGAACATTGGTGAACCATACTGAACCAAGGTCCCAGGGGAAACCTTCTGTCTTGGCACTGGAAGAGAGACATGGCTGGAAGAACAGGCTTCAGGGAGTGAGTTAATGTAAGTGGTTGAGTTCTGGGGAATCCATCCTTCAGCCAGTTGGAACAACCTAGTCATGAAACCACAGATATAGGACCAGATTATTATGGCAGTATTTAGGCAGTATTATTAAGGCAGTGGAGGAGCTGTGGTGGCTCAAGTGGTTAAGACGCTGAACTGCAGGCTGTGGAAGGTCGGTAGTTCAGCAGTTCGAGACCCGAGTGTGCCGCATGATGGAGTGAGCTCCCGTCTCTAGTTCCAGCTCCTGCCAACCTAGCAGTTTGAAAGCAAGAAATTGCAAGTAGATAAATAGGCACCACTTCAGTGGGAAGGTAACAATGTTCCGTGCACCTTGGTGTTTAGTCATGCTGGCCACATGACCACGGAAAAGTCTTCGGACAGAGCTGGCTCTTCGGCTTTGAAACAGAGATGAGCACCGCAACCCTAGAGTCGGATTCGACTGGCTTTCGAGCAAGGGAACCTTTACCTTTATTAAGGCAGTATGCCTGCATGTAAATAACTTTATTCAGCAACTAGCCAATTTAGCATAAAGCAAGGGTATGAGGAAGCTGGGAGAACAGACCAGCAATGAGTTTCCTGTGATTCTCCAAGAGCTCTCACTCTTGTTCTTGTTTTTTAATCAATTCATTCATGGCACCAGTTGGATTTAGGAGGGAGCCAGGGACCTCAGTTCATAATAATCTTTAAGTTGTCTGTTTTCCCACAGATATCTTCCTTCATGCCTGTACTTGCTCTAACACTCTCCAGCCTGTGCAACTGTTTTAGAATTCAGATTGCCGCCTTCTAGACTGAGAGCAGCAGTCCTCACAGACCCAGATTAATATAGTATAATTAGAATATAATATAAATTAGAATATGATGTGCCAACCCTAAGGAGGGTTGCCAGAAATATACTTTTGTTTCCAGTTTAGATTCATGGTCTGCCGTTAAGCAGGTACAAATCTATTTACAACTGATCTGCTTTTTACGAACTTTGAGTAAGGGTTGCTAAGCATCTGTCTGCTGCTACCAGTGAAGATTTCTCTTGTGTCCTGATGTCATCGAATCCAATATGGCTCAGAGTTGATTTGCATGACCCTCTACATGTGGCCAGATGTGTATGGCTTATATTTATTCTTACTCTTTATTCAGCCCAGCAGTGTGGCAAAATAAGTGTGTGACGACTCCATCACTGTGTCGGAGTGATAAGATGAGCTGAAACATTCCCGTGCCACCGCGTGTGTTGAGAGGTGAGCTGAAGGAGTGATGGTGCCATCACACAATCACTTTATCACACAGCTAGCTCAGATAGGGATTCATTCTGTATCTTCCTTCCGAGTGTGTCTGCCTGTGAGTGGTGCTGTGTGAACTGGCCCACAGTGAAGGTCCAGCGTTGTGGCTTAGTGAAATAAAATTGTTTAGTGCAGTGCACTTTCAAACACCTAATCTGGCCTTTGGCAAGAAAACCAGTCTGAGTGTGCATGTAGAGGTTAGTTAGTGAAGCGGGGGGAGGAGCATAGCTTAGGATTCGGACCTGAAGGGGGGGACTATCAGGCTAATTTCTTTCAAGAACTTGGAGGTAATATTCTGTATGGTAAAAAAGATCACTGACACATTTCTTTTACCAGGTTCATTGAGGCAGCAAGGACCTGACCTTTGACATAGCTATCACGGGCATTCCGACTGATGAGCCATCTAAATCATTTGCTGAGAGGAAATACAAGCCCATGTAATGAAAAAGAGTAACCTTGACTTGACAACAGGGCTATAATTGGGTCATATGAGTGGTTTCAATCCCCTCCCCACCAGAGATGTTGGTTTGGCTATGTGGTTTGTGAATTATGGTGTTTGGTTGGAAGGAAAGTGAAAGGGTATTGAAGAGAGAGTGAGATGTCCAGCATATTATCTAATCATTCATATCCTTGGTGTTGAAATGTCCTCCCACTTGAGGCTTTCCTGGCATCTCCCTTACTGTCTTTCTGGTGCCAAGCCTAAAAGAAAAGTAGGGGTTTTTTTTTACCCAGGCATCTAACTAAGGGGTTTTATCTTGCTGTTTGTTTTATGATCTGCTTCTCTAGTCTGATGTCTGTTTTATGGATATTCTTATGCAGTTTTTATGTTCCCAATTTGCTTTCAATGGCTTGTTCTGTTGTCATATTGATAATTTATGATGATTTTAATGACATTTTTACTTGTAAGGTGCCTCAAGAACACCTTCAGAAATTCCTAAGTAAAGAAATAAATAAAATCCTGTAGTGTAAATAAGACCAAGGAGCAAAGTGTTCTCAGGGTTGTGAGTAGAAAGGACACCCCCAAGCAATTCAGTAACAGCACCATAGAAGCCTTCAGCAAATACTGAAAGTGAAATCCTCTGTTGCTAGTACAGAGGTGATCTTATTTACCCACTGAACTGTCTGAGCTTTCTGTCTGTAAACATATCAGGTGCTTAACACAAGGGTCAGCCACAACCGGAATTCTCCCATCCTACTGATGTACCATATGCAACAGATCTGGTTCCTTTCTAATAACTGTATGCAGTTCTGCCCCAACATTTGAGGTGAAAGCTGTGCAAATTCCAAAGGCTTGCAATTTTTGTTTCTGAAATATCTCCATATTTAGCTGGCAGAGCCTATAGTCAAAGAAAAGGCGAGTTTTCTTTCCATTTGTGTTTATGTACTGGTCATTTCAACAAGGCCACCGAGTCAAGTACAGGCTGCTTGTGATCTAGATAAATTAGACCTCTAGGAATGTCAACTGCCCTGGAGCACATAATTTTTGATTATTATTATTTTTCAAAAAGAAAACAAATCTTATATCTCAGAAGCTTGAGGTTCTTTTATTTTTTTAAAAATGAAAGTAATGGTTTCTTAGCCTGCTTGTTTAAAATATTTATATCCCACCACTCTGTCCATTCTTGGCAGATTACGAACTATGGGAAAGACAGAAATCTATGTTGGGCAGTAAAAAAAAAAAAAGGACAAAGGGAATAGGAATAGAAGGTGCTTCTGCTGCCTCTGCACCTCAGTGTGGATCTTCTGGGCTAGCATGGCCCCCAAAGGAAATAAGAGCTATGGGAGGGGGGTGCTGTCATCACCTGCATGGCATTAAAGGCAACATCAGGACTTGACAAAGTGTCAAGCTTTGATCCAAGTATGTTCTCTCTGAGGTACTCCAATGTACCTCTGTGAATGAGGACCAGGAATATTACCAGACATGCAGGTGACCCATGAGGATTAACTGTATACGTGGAATCTTATTTTCCCTCAGGGGCCCTCCTCCCTACATGGTCTCTGCTTCTCCAGCCCTTGCCCTATTCCCCCCTCCCCCATTTTTCCTCTTTCCATTACATTTCTTTCCACTTCCTTCAGACTTTACTGCTTCATTCCCCCCTGCCCTTTCACTCACTCTCCTGTTTTGCCTTTGCCTTTGCCCCCTGCACAGCCTCTCCCTTGCCCCTTTCCTCACTTATACTTCTTCATCTCCCACTGAGGGTCACACAGTGTTGGGTGCCATTTTGGGTTGCTGTAGAAACCCAAAATGCCGCTTTATTGACTTTTCCCACCACAATGCCTGTGCGTGCATGGACCTTTAAAAAAAAAAATAATTAAGAGGATTTTAACCTCCCTTTTAAAAGTTTTTTTTGAAAACAATTTATTAGGATATAATAAACAAAGTCATACATAAATCAAACATCATATTATACATCCTACCCTCCCCCCCCCACTCGGCTTCCCATAGTGCTCCAACCACCTGCTCGTTTCTTAGATGTTCCTCATCCCTCCCTTTGTTACTCATATCTATAGATAACTTATCCTTTTAAAAGTTTTTTTTTTATTTTTTTCTCCTTCAAAGCTGGAGATTATCTCAGGTTTACATGTGTCCCCTCAGCCTTTTTGACCTGCACAGTATGATCATGGGGTTTCCCTGAAAACTGGGTTCCTGGAAGACCAAGACATTTTCTGCAGTGCCAAGTTTCCCCCTGCCTGCTCTTCTATTCATCTGCAGCTTTCCCCCATTTCTGCAGATGATTTCTCCCACCCAGGAGCGAAAACGCAGTTCCCCCCTCTTGTGGCCCAGCATGGGAATTCCCAGAAACAGGGAAGTCTGCTGCTGTGGAGCAACAGGGAACAAACTGTGTTTTTGTGCCTGGGACTGTGAAAACATCTGCGGAAACGAGGGAAAGCTGCAGAGGAATACAAGTGCACAAGGTGTGGAGAAACTTGACACTGTTGAAAATGTCCAAGTGTCCCATGTCCCCAGGGCTCAAAACATTACCTTTGGGAATTCCATCCTCTCTATTTCTTAAGAGCTCTGAGTCAGGGAGAGGCTGCAGAAGTGCAGCACCTTCCTTCATGGGACTACTGGGAGAAGATAACCTACAGCTTCCAAATTACAAATGCCCTGCCCTGCCAGAGCATCTGCACTTATTCCTGTCAGACACTCTTTAATAAAGAAGCTTTGGGGGAATGAGCAAGTTCCTTTTTTGTAGATTATGAGGAAAACTCTTTCACTTTCCCTATGTCTCTATAATAGCTCTGGTGGGGAAACCTCTGATATATTTAGAATACCTCAGGGGACTCAGGTGTGGCTTTCCTTAGCGTATATAGAGAGCTTTGTGGTGCTGGCACTGTTTCTTCCAGTCTGTTGGCAAAAGCCTTCCCCCTTGTTAGTTTGTTTTTTGTGCCGGTGACAGCTAAAAGAGGCAAGGAGGCATCAGGGAGCTCCCTGCAGGAGCTCTAAGGACTCTCTCAAGAGCAGTGGAATGAAATGCCTTATAGTGAGAGGGGAGCCGTTTATCAGTCTTAACGTGGATGTAAAACGTCCCTTTAACCACTTCCTCATGCACTCTGGTTGCTACTCTGTGTCAATAAAGATAACAAGTGGGCTTCCTGGCTGGGGTAGAGATCTGGGATTTGTGTGTGTGTGTGTGTGTGTGTGTGTGTGCGCACGCCTGTGTTGCCACTATGTTTTCAGCATGGATATGAATGCACAGATTGCCGCTGATTTAAAGCATGTGGGGAAAGCCTGTGGAGAATTATATTTCTTTCATGATTGAATGCTGGTACTCGGTGTTATGTGGGGAAGCAGTCACTTGGTTTAATAGGAGCACAGCTGGTGTTATCTGAAAAATAATCATTATGATAGAAAGCACACATATTTCATGTTTTCTGTCAGATCCGTCAGGCTTGGTTCTGCGCCGTCGCTGTATACTTCGCCTGACATTCCTTGAATTAGCAGATTACCATCTTTAAAAAGCGCAGTGCGCTCAAGCCTTTTTTCTTTTTACAGAATGTCTTGTGTAATTGAACAGAATGTAATGAAAGAGCACGAGTGTGTAAAACAAAGCACTGCGGGTGGGCATAGTGGGCCGTGATCCCTTCCCTCCTCTCCTGGATTCCATTAACAGGAGCCACCTATGCACTAGTTCTGCCTCAGGAGTGACACCTGTTATCAGGCTCTAGACAACTAAGTGTATGAGACAGGCATAGAGATGACCCAACTCAGCTGAAGGGAAGTGTGCCAATTGCCTCTTCATGTGCAGTGGGTGGCCCAGAGCAAGTCAAACCGTGGCAAGTCTGCACCTTTCTCATTGTACTGGCTCAGGCAGCCATTGGGGTGAGGAGCTGGCCCTGTGTATACATGCCACAGGTATGCATTCTTTTGCTTAATAAAAAGAGTGACTTCCAGTGTTGGCTTTTGCTCATTGTTAGTGCATCTGCTTGGCCTGCAGAGGTCCCAGGTTCATTCCCCGGCATCTCCAGTTAAAAAGATCCAATAGTAGGTGATGTGAAAGGCCTCAGTTTGAGACTCTGGGGAGCTGTTATTAGTCAAAGTAGCCAGTACTGACCTTGATGGACCAATAGTCTGACTGAGTACAGGGCAGCTTCATGTGTTCATGTGATAATATGCAAGAAGTATATGGTCTGTGGGACTGCCTCTCCCCCTGCTCCTCCATGACAGCTTTACTCATCTGAGCAGGGCCTTCGACAGATGCCAACCTGGAAATGGACAAATTCAACAACTGCCCGTACATGTGCTTTCTCCATTGTGGCCCCCATCATATTGAATGGCCTGCCCAAGGAGGTCGGGAGGTTTCCTACCCTCTTGACTTTCCAAAAACTGTGCAAAACTGAATTATTCAAGAGGTAAGAGTGGTTGAGCAGTGGAACAGACAGCCTTGGGAGGTGGTAGATGCTCCTTCGCTGGACGTTTTCAAGCGGAGGCTGGATGACCATCTTTTGGGTATGTTGTAGGGCTATCTTTTGGCTATGCTCCTGCAGAGTGCAGGGGGTTGGACTAGATGACCTGCAAGGTCCCTTCCAACTCTAACATCCTATGATTCTATGAAATAAGTAGGTTTGAACTTCCTGAACATATCCAGTGATAGAAGGTGTTTCCATTAATGGATCAGATTTTCCTGGTACCCCTTTCACAGTGTTGTTCAAAATAATCACCAAAATGCTGCTCCTGGGGGACAGCGTACTCTCGGGAGCAGCATTGGGGGGGGGGGGAAACTGGAGGTCTGCCATAGGAGGACAGAAGTAGCAAAAATCACACCTCTTTCCATCGTTCATGGGATCCAACCCATTACAAATAGTTGTGGGTTTTTTACAGTGATGGTTAATAAAATAGGATGTCCTCCAAGAGGACTCCATCTGAATCCTCCCTCAGTTTAGAGTCAGCTGAGTCACCAGAAAGAACTTCTATGACTAGATCTTCCCAGTTTTCTTAAAAGTAGGTGACTTCTGTATGGGACCCCAATTTAGATTACTGGTGCTGAGGGAGATTGGGGAAACCTCCCGCACATGTGAGAGCCAGTGTGGTGCAGTGGTTAAGAGCAGCGGACTCTAAACTGGAGAACCAGGTTTGATTCCTCCCTCCTCCACATGAAGCCTACTAGGTGACTTTGGACCAGTCACATTTCTCTCAGAGCCCTCTCAGCCCCACCTATCTCACAGATATGTTGTAGGGAGAGGAAGGGAAGGTGATTGTAAGCTGCTTTGAGACTCCTTAGGGTAGAGAAAGGTAAAGGTTTCCCTTGCTCGAAATCC
Organism: Gekko japonicus; assembly: GCF_001447785.1. Classification (NCBI taxonomy): domain Eukaryota; kingdom Metazoa; phylum Chordata; class Lepidosauria; order Squamata; family Gekkonidae; genus Gekko; species Gekko japonicus. The sequence continues at coordinate 72,966 of NW_015162009.1, read as the reverse complement.
AGTCAAATCCAACTCTAGGGATGCGGTGCTCATCTCCGTTCCCAAGCTGAAGAGCCAGCGCTGTCCAAAGACATTTCTGTGGTCATGTGGCTGACATGACTAAACACCGAGGTGCACGGAACGCTGTTACCTTCCCACCAAAGTGGTACCTATTTATCTACTTGCAATTTCTTGTTTTCAAACTTGGTGGTGGGAGCTGGGGCCAGAGACAGGAGCTCACTCCGTCATGCGGCACTCAGGTCTCAAACTGCTGAACTACCAACCTTCCGGTTTGCAGTTCAGCATCTTAACCACTTAAGCCACCGCAGCCCCTCCCAGGGTAGAGAAGAGCAGGGTGTAAAAACCACTACTACTACTACTACTACACTACTACTACTACTTCTTCTTCTTCTTCTTCTTCTTCTTCTTCTTCTTCTTCTTCTTCTTCTTCTCTTGAAGGACCCCACACATACTACAAACAGTTATTATTAATCTTGAAAGAATTTTTTAAAAGCCAGGCAAAGGAAGTATGCCTGTCTTTTCCTCCCTTCCAGGGCTAATAAAATCTCTGCTAGCCATTTTGATGGGTGAAACTGCCCTCTTCCCGGATGGCATCCTCAATTTGAATCAGGGGCATCCATAGCTGCAATTTACTTAAAAAAATAAATTGGCTGGTCCATTCAGATATCTCCCAATATCTTATCTGCTTTGGCCTTTATCTTCTAGATCCTGATACTGCAACTGTTACACACATGCTAGTTGTTCTGTGGATACAATTACTTTTATTGATTACACTTAGACTTTCGTAATGTTCTTGTTCAGGGTGCCTTAACATATGACTCTACAGCAGCCTCCAGTCCAAACATTCTATATGGCCAATCCAAACAGTCTATTTGGCCAGGCCCAGGTAGGGATGCCAGCCTCCAGATGAGGATTCCTGGGCATCCCCTGGGATTCCAGTTCATCTTCAGACTACAGAGATCAGTTCCCTGGGAGACAATGGATGCTCTGAAGGGTGGACTCTGCATTGTACCCCAATGAGAGTCAGCATGGTATAGTCGTTAAGAGCAGCAGATTGTAATCTGGGGGACTGATTTGAATTCTCCACTCCTCCACATGAAGCCTGCTGGGTGACCTTGGGCCGGTCACAGTTCTCTCAGAACTCTCTCAGCCCCATGTACTTCACAAGGTGACTGTTGTGGGGAGAGGAAGAGCAGGTTATTGTAAGCCCCCTTTGAGACTCCTTAGAGCAGGAAAAAAATGAGGTATACAAACCAGCTCTTCTTCTTCACTGAGGTCCCTGCCCTCCCCGGGCTCCATTCCCAAATCTCTGGGAATATTCCAACCTGAATCTAGGAACTGTACCCCACATCCCCTGCTGGTGGCCAGGGGGGCCTAGTAACTGTAGGCCCAGGGGTACAATGGCCCATCATGTACTGGGGCCATTGTTTGGATGCTTGTCAGTTACTTTTCCTGATATGTAGTAGAAATGCTCCATGTCATCCTCTCTTCATAGAATACAAATGTATGTACATATGTGCTGTCAAGTCATAGCTTATTTTGACGTTTGTGAGATCTAAACATGTGACTTCTGAGGTCAAGCTAAATTTGGTGTTCTCATTACTTGTATTTACTGGAGCCAGCTTGGTCCCTCGGTACTTTAAAAGTCCAGTCTACCCCACTAGAGCATCCCCATCTGTTTGCTCTAGCAGCTCTCACACTTGCTTGACATTTTCCAAGTTCTTCTCTAGGATTTAAGGCCTAATCTGACACCAAACTGGGGTGTTTGTGGAAGTCAGCTATGAATATTTCATACCCTGGTCCAGAAGAATACTATAAGCTCAATCCAAATAGAAGCATTTCAGATTTACATGGATGTGCTGTGGCATAATGTTTTGCTTAGGCTTCAGTGAGTTCTTTCAGCTTATGGGAATCCTATGGAAAAATTGCATTTAATGACAGTCTCAGCCAACCTTTCCTGTAATAGTGGTCAGAATTCATTCACATTATCCATTCAGTGGTGTAGCAATGCCTTTGCATTCATAAATGCAGCCAGGAATAGACTAGGAGGCATAAAGGACTACCATAGATTCCTGCTCCCCTTCCAATATTTGGTATTTGTTCTGACTTTGTCTATGAAGCACATTTATTTTATTGGGCCCTCCCTCCAAGGAGCTCAGCATGGTAAATATTGATTACCATACCTTAAAGCAAAATTGAGTTTTCTGTATATGGCTATATATGACTAATTTAGGTTTTTAATAATTTATTGGCATTTCTAGTTATGATCTTAAACGGGGTCATCTATGTATCATCTGCCTATCGACATATCATTTGTCTGTCTATCTATCTAACATCATCATCATCTATCATCACCATTGTTGGGGTTTTTTTACATTTAAGCTGCCTTGACTTGTGCAAGGTAGAAAGGTGGCTAATAAATGTTACACACCCATACACACACACCAGATTGAGGTTTTTTAAAAAACCATGTAGGATTTGGATATTGTTTTGACACTGAGAATGATCAACCACGTCAGTGAAGATGAGTAAAGTCAGACTGTTCATACTACTTTTTAAAAAATCCTTCGACCGATGTTAGGATCGCACGCATGGTTCTCCGCTCCCTCATTTTATTCTCTCAACAACCCAGTGGAGGAAGGTTAGGTTGAGAAACAGTGATTGGGCCAAAGTCACGCGGTGAGCTTTCATAGCAGAGTAGGGTTTTGCATTCAGACCTTCTCAGTCCTAGTCCCAAACTAACCACTACTCCATACATACTCAGCCTTGTCCTGAGACCACATCTATTAGTATCTGGGTAGGAATTTCATCTAAGCTGTCACTTATAGGGAAATACAAGGGGCGGACCCGCAATACTCACGGGGGGGGGGAGGCAGAG
>NW_015162009.1:40338-69987 GCF_001447785.1 Gekko japonicus | reverse complement strand
CGAGCGGCTTGCCGCTCGTCCCTCGCTGCTCTCCCCACCCCCGGTTCCAAAGTGAGGGCTGAGCGGCTTGCCGCTCGTCCCTCGCTGCTCTCTTCCCCCCCCCCACGGCGGCGGAAGGCCGGCTGCAGAGCATTCCCTGCGCATGCACAGGGGACGCTCTGTCAGTTTCGGGGGGATTTAAACATCCCCTCGATATTTTTACAGGGTTTCTGATTTTTGAGCACACGTGTGCAGAAAACTCTCCCTCCCCTCCAGTTGCCCCCGATGTGCAGAAATAAGTATCCACACACAAGGGGGCGCCTTGGCTATTATATATATAGATGCTCCTGTATGTTCTGCAGTAGCTGAATGACTTGCCAACACCATTTATTTTTCTGACTAGGCTTCTGTGGCATGTGGTGATTAAGTTCTGGTTGTTCACTCCCAGGGCAGGCTGAGACGAGGGTTTGACACAAGGATGTCAGTGCCAGGATCAGCTGTTCAGAGGTAGGTTTTTTTAAAAAAAATGTTCAGGCAGTTGGCTAAGTATGTTCCAGTTACAGGAGAGGAATGTTGTCACATGACCTGACTCCCAGTAGGCAGTTCCTGTTGTTCCTATGATTCTCTTCCTTGGGTAGATCCTATGGGTTACAATGTGATGTGATGTCATTCATTACACTAGATCTCTTAGGTTGTCTGTCAAGAAATGTTTTTGTTGACCGTTGGGCTGTTTCAGTCATTATTGTAATCTTACAAATTATGAAATTTTAGTTATACTTTCTCAGGTTTCTATAGACCCTCATTCTGTTTCCTTCAGAAGTATTCTTATGGCTTTCCCTTTCTCCTCAGGCTCTCAAAGTACAAACGGTCCACTTCATTGTGTAATAAGATTAAGAAATAAATAGGGAGAAAGAAATGGTTTCTTTCCTAATATGATGACACATTGTACAGAGATCAGAAATACATCGCAGAGATTGCATTCAGTAGCCATACATGTGCAGATGAACCAGAGACTACATTTTTTTCTGTTATAAGCTATGAAAGTGAAGTATAAGTGACTTCTAGAGCCTTTGATTCTGTTTAGCTTGTTATGTGCTCCAACTTGCACTTTTGCTTGATTACTTTGTAGCATGAGACATAAAATATTTGATCTGGCAATGCAGTATTACTTCAATTCTAGGCACTGCAATGTTGTTTGTTTGTTTTTAAATTCAGTAATATAGAGATGCACCCATGGCAAACGGGTGTTCATTTTACCGCAGTTTGTGCGCATGCGCCGTTGGGCGCTTTTGCGCATCCTGCGGAGACTTGGGGGGAAAAAACCCTTGTTTGCAAAGGAACATCGGTGGGCGCCGGATGCCACGGGAGTCCACCGGAAACGTGATCAGATGCCCGCCCTTGCCTCGCGGTGTCTGGAAACCAGTACCTCGTAGGGGCCCCAGTCACACGGAGCATTTGCAGCACTAAAGATAGGGATGATAGGCGGATTTTCTGGGTGCGATCATACCGCAACATCTGGGAAGTGTAGTGCTCCCATGGCTATCCCATGGCATCCCGCCAAAGATGCAGACTAAAAAATTAGTACCTTCCAAGGGGAGCGTTATGTACTCTGGCTCTAGCAAGACCTTTATACTACAAGGCTGTTGTAGTTGGGGGAATCTGTCTGCATAGATCAAGCCTAACTTAGGAACTGGAGGAGGAGAAGGAGGAGAAGAAGAAGAAGAAGAAGAAGAAGAAGAAGAAGAAGAGTTGGATCTATACCCCACCCTTCACACAGAGTCTCAGACTGGCTTACAATCTCCTTCCTGTCCCCACAACAGACACCCTGTGAGGTAGGTGGAGCTGAGAGAGCTCTGAGAGAGCTGTGACTGGCCCAAGGTCACCCAGCTGGCTTCATGTGGAGGAGTAGGGAATCAAACCCGGTCCTCCAAATTAGAGGCCTGCCAGTCTTAACCACTTCTCCAAACTGGCTCTCCAAACTGGAAGGGAGACTGGGAAAGATCACTGGAATAGTGTGGAAAGGGGATGACAGACTCATCATCATAATAAATTAGGAAGAGCTTTGAGTGTGTTCATGCATTAATTGCCCAACGTGGGTGACATAATATTTAGAGTTGGTAAGTGCCGATAAGATTTGCAGTTCTAAGAGTCGATTAAAATGAGCGCTTGTGACGGTTGACGGGAGGAACTTTGTCTGTAATGACAAGTGCTTGACTGTAGCTGAAAATGATGAGCTTGCCCCAGGGAGACATCACCACCCACTTGAGCAAGATCCATGAAGGCTTTATGACCCGTTTGAATCCTGATCGAGCATTGCTGTCTTGACCCGTGGGGAACCAATTGTCTGGAATGGCTGCTCTGTCAGTCTGCGCAACGTGCTCAGAATCCTGCTGCAACCTGGAATGCAGCTTGAATATGGTACCAAGATTAGAACTGATGTCTTATCACTGAGTATCAAGACACTTTTTAAAGGAGAACCTAGGTGCTTCCCCCACCCTGTTTGTACCGCATCCCTTTAGGAAGACCCCTTTGGGCAATGGTCTCCTTTGCATCTGATATCAGGAAATCTTTTTGACTCATTTGCGCCTGTGTTTACTGGGTTTGGTTTACCTAATTATTGTTGCTGTTCCTAAGGATGATTTTACACCATTTGGACACCATTTTTGTACCACTTCTATGTGAGCACAATTTTGAGCCATTGTTACGGTCTTCGGATAGACAATATTTGTATGCAATTAGTGTGCAAAGATAACATTGAGAACTGCACCAATTCGGGGAGGAAAATTAACATAAGGAAATGAGAACTGGTGCCCCTCCATTAAGATCCATAGGTTCATTTATCAAAAAGGAGAAAGAAAATTAAAATGAAGATGTTGGAATCAAACCCAAATAGTACTTGGTCTGATTCCTAAGGGATATGTTCCCTCCAAACATGTTGCCCTGTAGGGCTGCCAGGTCCCCTCCTCACTGGCGAGAACCAGTTTGGTGTAGTGGTTAAGTGCGCGGACTCTAATCTGGGAGAACCGGGTTTGATACCCCACTCCTCCACTTGCACCTGGCTGGATGACCTAGGGCAAGCCGTAGTTCTGATAAGAGCTGTTCTGGAAAAAAGAGCAGTTTCTGTCAAGAGCTCTCTCAGCCCCACCTACCTCACAGGGTGTCTGTTGTGGGGAGGGGAAGGGAAAGGAGCTTGTAAGCCGCTCTGAGACACCTTTGGGTAGTGAAGGGCGGGGTATACATCCAATCCTCTTCTCTTCTCTCACTCCAGTGGGGGGATTTTGGGGCTGTTTCAAGGGTGGGTGGGGCTGCCCAAGCCCCACCCCAACTGTGGCCACCTGCCCCACCAGCCCAGCTGGCCAGGGCAGCTTGAAGCCCACAAAAGAGGGGGAAACACCCACCTGGACCTTGGGGCTGAAAACCGTATTGCCCTGTTAAGCAATTGTTTAAAATCTCCTAGAGGTTCCTGATCTTTGTGCTGCTGTTATGAGACAGAAATCCCAGGTTTGGGGCATTCACTACATCTTGCATATAGAGGTGGATTGGCCATTAAGGCCATCCTGGAAAGTCTGGGTGATGGCCAGAGGGATGCCCTAGGGTGTCCAGTCTCCAGAAGAAGCCTGGAGATCTCCTGGAACCACAACTCATCTCCAGATGACAGAGAACGGTTCCACTGGAGAAAATGGCAGCTTTGGATGATGGAATCAGTGGCATTATGCCCGGCTGAGGTCCCTCCTACCTCCAAACTCTACCTTCCCCAGGCTTTACCACCAGATCTTCAGGAATGAAGTGATTAAGTTACTTTCTGAGCAACCTGGAAGTGACATTAATGGGTAGGTGATGTTCTATGTAGTAGTATGCCAGAACCGGTTTAGGTAGGGTTGCCAAGTCCATCTTCCACCCCCAGCGGGGGACTTTGGGGGCGTTCCTGGAAGGGGTGGGGCATCCCCAACGTGATGACGTCACATTGGGGATGTCTGCCATCCCCCGGCCGTGCGCTGGACCTCCAGAAACAGCAGTTCCATGCACTTAAAGTAGCCGGCAGCCGGCGTTTCCCCTTTAAGAGAAGCTGTGTTTCCCTTTTAAGAACAAAGCTGGCTTTTCCCTGCAAGCTTGCGGAGTTCGCGCTTGGGATGAAACATGGGTTGCACACCCTTAAAGGGAGAGAGATGGGTGGCTGTGGGTGTTGGGGGTGGGACTTCCCCCGCCGGCCATTTGGCTGGCGGTGGGTAGATCCCCCCCCCCAAAAGGGGGACCCCTGGCAAACCGGGGGGGTTGGCAAACCTAGGTTTAGGAAACAACGATCTGACTGATGGAGGAGAGAACAGGAATTAGGGCTTGATAGGGGAAGAGAGGGCATGACAGGACCTAAAACAGCCCCATAGCTAAGGAGTTTTGGGGGAGGGGGCCTCAGGGCCCCACCAGCCAATTAAATTAAAGTTAATTAAATTAACTTTGATTTAATGGGTGGAACTTCTAAAGCAGCCCTGCACAGACATCATACAAAGAAGGCTTTCTCTGATGGCCTTTTGCACAAATCTCCCCCCCATCCCTTTTCTGAGCGTGCTGCGGAAGGGAGCCTCTGACCATCGGCTGGCTGGTTACTTTTGCTGCAAGAGTTTCTGTGCAGAGCACTTCTCCCACCCCATCCCTTTGTTTGTGGCCGTGGCATCTCATTCTGCAATGCCACCTTCCTGCAACCCCCCCCCCCATGGGAGCAGCTTTCTTGCCGAGTCACTGGCCATCGGGGGCAGGTGAGCTCAGGGTCTTCAGGGGAGAGTCAAGTGAGGGATTTGCACTCTGTGGCTGGTTGAATCAAAGGTCACTCTAAATGGCATCGAGCACCTATTCCCACCTGCATGAGTCTGGCCCCGACGGGCCGCGGGAAGAATAAAGAAATCAAACCACAGTATCTCCACCACTTTAGGGAGCTGCAGGATGAACCCGGGGAAAGTGGGCACCGGCAGCAGGCATGAGGCACGTACCCAGGAGCAGCAGCAAGGGGCACTGAGCGAGGCTACTGGGCTGAGGGCCGAAACAGGGAGGACCCGAAAATTGGGGAGGGGTCTGTAAATATGTGGGGGGTGCATGGCCCCCGCGGTTGCTATGGGCCTGACCTGAAACCTTTTTGTTAAATATTATACCAGACTGCTATAATCAAAATGAATGTTACATTATAATTTATATTTTAACCGCAGCAAGAATTCTTTTAGCCAAATATTGGAACACTGAGAAAACCCCACTAAAAGAAGAAATAATTCATAGATTGTTAGAAGTCACAGAAATGGATATATTGAATGTTATTTTGCAAAGTAAGGACAAAAAGAACTACGAGAAGCGATGGTCAAGAGTATATGTTTGGTTGGATAATAATGTGGTTCTAGACTCAAAACATTAAAGTGTAATTATGTTTTTCCATATGATTGTAAAATTAGAAATAAAAATTAAAAAAAAGAGGAAACAACAATCTGACCGATGAAGGAGAGAACAGTAATGAGGGCTTGCTAGTGGAAGAGGGGGCACAACAGGATCCAGTGATCAATAAAGCTGGCAGGAAGTTTTTGGAGTTACTGTCAACATTCAACTTATATTTGTTGAATGGTTCAGGTTTTGATATCTCAGGAGGAGTTTTTACATATGTCTCTGCCTCTTGGGCTAGTCTGATAGATTATCTGGCAGCCTCTATGGAACTTGTAAAGGAAATATACTCTTTTGAGGTGTTAGACACAACCTACAGTGATCATAATCTATTAAGAATCACTTTTGGCTGTGGGGGGAATCACCCAAAATACTTTGTAAATCTAACAGTGAGGTGTTAATCCATAAGAGACCCATCTGGTTTGCCCGAACCCAAAATCTAATCGCCCAGGTCTTGAATAATGAGGGAGATATACGAGAAATCATGGACTCTGGTCAAAATGATTTTGATGTAATCGACTATTATGAACAAATCACACATCATTTAAAACCCTTATTAATTTGTAAGGAGCCTGCTAAATCACCCCGCCCTTCTGGTAATGTTTGGTTTGACAGAGAGTGCCTACAGCAAAAAAATACATTTAATGAACTGTGTCAGGGTGGCCAGAAAGAAATGGGATCTGAGATCCCTAAGATCCCTAAGATGGGCTAAAAGTCAATATAGGGAGCTATTAATGGAAAAGAAGAAGAAGAAAAGAGATTGGATTTATACCCCGCCCTTCACTATCCAAAGGTGTCTCAGAGTGGCTTACAAACTCCTTTCCCTTCCCCTCCCCACAACAGACACCCTGTGAGGTAGGTGGGGCTGAGAGAGCTCTTGACAGAAACTGCTCTTTTTCAAGAACAGCTGTGCCAGAGCTTGTGACTGACCCAAGGTCATCCAACCAGGTGCAAGTGGAGGAGTGGGGAATCAAACCCGGTTCTCCCAGATTAGAGTCCACGCACTTAACCACTACACCAAAAGGAATATGCCATTCATTATTGGTCTGAGCTGCAGGAAGCTGTGAATAATAAAAATGACAGCAGATTTTGGGACCTGGTCACTGTTGGTTTTATATTCAGGCTTAGATTCTCCTATCCAGCCTATCCAGCCTGAAGTTTGGTATAATCATTTTTTGAAGATTTTTAGCTGTGACCATGACAATTTGTATTCATGTGAACCATTATCTACTGTGTTTAATTGGCCTCCCGTGTCAGAATCTGAAGTGAAATCATTGGTGGAGTCAATTCCAAATGGCAAGTCCTCAGGAGAGGATATGATCTTGGCAGAATGTTTTAAAACATTTATTGATTGGAGGGCCCCTTTACTAATGAAACTCTTTTGCCAAATTAATAATATGGGTAAACTCCCTAAAGGTTGGACTTCAAGTATCATGGTACCAGTCTATAAGAAGGGAGATAGGGAAGACTCTCATAATTTTAGGCCAATTAGTCTGTTGTCCATCGTGTCTAAACTATAAATATCTAAAAAATAAACTGGAAGATTGTGTCATTGAGAATAACCTGATTCACCCCCTGCAGATAGGCTTAAAAAAAAACAGCACTCTACAATTGAACATTGTCAAACTTTATATTACTTGGCAACAGCTGCAATCAGAGGTACAAAAAAAGCTTTATACGTGGCCTTTATCAACCTGGCCTCGGCCTTTGATTCCCTGGATAGGGATAGACTATGTCTGAAATTGACAAATCTTAACATTGATCCCAGGTTGATTTTTTTGATGAGACAACTGCATTGCAACACTACTGTCAAGGTTAAAGTTGGAAAGGAAGGCGTCTTAACAGGTGACATTCTATGGTTAAACCATAGAGGAGTCTGGGGTAAATGCTTGAATGTTACTTCTTGCAATGACATCACTTCTGGATCACACCAGAAGTGACATCACTGTGTCATAACTTTGCAGGTGAGCCCCCCCCCATATGTCTCCCACTGGCTATATACCTAGTCCCTGTGTGAGCAGTCCTGTTGAGAACAATTTTTTTTTCTACACACAAAAAGGAAAGGTTTGGGATTTTACTCATAGGATTGGCTTAGCACCAGCATGAAAACATTAGGTATGTGAGTTTAAAATGGTCTTTGGCAAATTATCATTTTTGTTGGTCTGTGAGCTGGGAGTTTTGGGATGGGGGGGTACTGTCAGGCAACAATCTGATGCCACTTCCAGGGGAAATCCTGAAGTAAAGTCATACCTCTCTAGGAATTGCCAAAAACTCTGTGGTAAAATCATAGGGTTTCTGGCAATTCCTATACAGGTGTGACATCACTTCTGGGTTCTCACCAGAAGTGGCATCTCATTGTTACTTGATAGTATCAACAATCTATGATATGCTGATGACACAACCCTCCTCTTGGAAACTAAAGAAGGCCTGGGATACCTGATCAAGAAAATCAAAGAGGAAAGTGAGAAGTTTAGCCTCTTCCTAAATATCAAAAAGATCAAGTTCATGATCACCAAGAAGAAAAGAAACATCAAAATAACAGTTGATGTTGCAGAGATTGAATGTGTGGAAGAATTCACTTTCTTAGAATCACAGATCAACCAAAACAGTGAATGCGGTCCAGAAATAAAATGTCGAATCACATTGGGTCACACAGCAATGATGAGCATGAACTGAATATGGAAGAGCAAGGACATCAGCCTAGCAGCCAAATGCAGATTACTCTGTGCTATTGTGTTCCCCATAGCAACCTATGGCCGTGAAAGTTGGACCATGAAGAAGCAAGACAGGAGGAAAATTGACTCATTTGAGCTGTGGTGCTCCTGTGCATTCCTTGGACAGCAAAGGTGACAAACAAGCAAGTATTGGAGCACATAAAACCAGACATGTCATTGGAAGGAAAAATCATAAAACTGTGACTGACTTATTTCAGTCATGTCATGCAGAAGAACTCACTAGAAAAAATTACGCTTGGATTGGTTAGTGGCAAAAGGAAACCAGGCCACCAAAAAACATGGTGGCTAGACACCATAGAAGTCGACACCAGCCTGAGCATGGAATGACTGAAAGAAACAGTACCAGACTGGAAAACATGGAGAGAGCTGGCCCATAGAATCGCCAAGAACTGGATACAATTGAATGGCTAACAACAACAACAATTTTAAAATTATTTTCCTTCTGCCAAGGGGCCATAGTGCTGGCGGACAATGGAAGCTGAGGCGAGAGATCTCCTGCCCCCAGTGAGGAAATGGCAAACCTGATCTGAAGAAATATTGCTATGGCATACTGTTAAAGTGAATGTTTCTCATGCAGAATGTTTCAGATTAATCCATGAGCATCTTACTTTAAAGGATCTCAAGAACAAAACTGGGAAAGTTCGTTATGAGGAATACAATACTGAGCTGGAGGGATCAATGACCTGACTAAATGTAAGAAAATTCCGTAAGTTCATATAGTACAGGCATACTAGTAAGCCGCATGTGTCTGATTGGTTATCTGAGTAAGCTCTCAGTTTTGTACAAAAACCAAATGCCTCTTTGAAGGACTGGATACATAATCACATGTACCTTCCAGTTTTGCATGGCCATTCAATGCAATTATTTTTTTTAAAAAATACAGATTTTCTTCTACTGTTAGGTGGGCTTTTATACATTAACTTTACCGGCACTCTTCTGGAGCTAACTTTCTGTATTTCATGACATTTATATAAGAACTTTAGAATCTTTACTACTAAGATCACTGCGGTGGCTAAAAAACAAATGTATATCAGCATTGTTTGTGATTAGTTCATGTGGAAAGTTGGTTATCTTCTAATTCCAGTTGAAGAACGACTGTGGTTGCTGGGCAAATTGTTCTTGTGTCTTCGATTAGGATAGAGCCGCATGTGTGTGTTTGTATATGTACATAATAATGGCATGGCTGCTGATAGCAATTTTGTTGTTTAGGGAGCTGAATAGCATACATAAACCAAAACTGTGCTTTAAAAACTCATTAAATGTTAAAAGGTTAGATAAATTAAAGAAAGAACTAGCCAAACTCTTGTATAACTAGGTACGCGAGAACATCAATATTGCTCATTGAACAGTCTATTCTTCTAATTTGAAAAGAACAACTATTTGTCATGGTTCCTGTCCTTGGGATGGCAGTTATCTAATTAAATGCATATGAAATTCAAAAGCCTTTACTGAGGGACAGTAATTTTCCTTGGTTGTTTTTAAAGTCTCCAAGATGAAAGAAGAATTACGCTGAGCAGATAATGGATGAATTCCTCCATTGTGCATTAAGGTCTCGAGTTGACTAATCATCCCCTGGTTATTAATCAATGTGTTATCTTATAATTCGAAATTAAAAGGTTCTGTTCTCATTTATTGCTGACGCCAGCTAATGATACTTGCAGCAGATTACCATGACATCCAGTGTCTGCTGATTGCCCAGCAAAACATCACAAAAGTAATCAAAATTAAATCGGATCTATAAGGGGTCATTTTGAACTTATTATCATTATGGCACTCTTTAACAAATAACAGGCACAGTCTCTTCTTAATATACATGATGATGTAAATCCTCTATATTTCGGCTGGAAATAGCTCGTGCTGGGGAGAAGGCTCACTTTCTTCACCTGGAAGTTATCCATCTGCTAGGTCCTGATTGGCTCAGACACCTACCATATCTGGGTTGGGTCCTTATGTTGTGGTGTTGCCCCTGAAACAATGGGTAGGTGATGCAAGAGAGTGGAGACTCTGAGCTTTGGCAGATTATTCTAGTTATTTTCATGGTACATCAGCTGTTTCATTGTTATTTGGGGGGGGAGTATAAGTGTACTTGTTTTCATTTCCATTTGTTTGTATTTTGCATTTATGTGTGAGTGTGTGCATGTATGCTTGTGCCCATGCCTGGAAGTCATGGTGACCTCTGGCAACTCCTACTGGGCATGGAGAATGTTCAGAGAAGTGGCGTGATATTCTTTGGTATTCTCTGGAGGTCTCCCATCCAAATACTTGCCAGGGTCAGTCCTGCTTAGCTTCAGAGAGCTGACAAGATGGGGCCTGCCTGGGCTATCTAGGTCAGGGCTTGGTTTCCATTTTGATTGGCTTCTGTGAACACACAACTGAAGGAAATATTGGGTTGCTGCATGAGATTGAAGGGGATGGCTGTGGGAGGCGTGGAATTATCAGGAGAGATAGACAAACTCCTCCCCCTACTTTCCACACTGAAGTTTGACTAATCTATCCCTTTTCTTGATAAATTGGAAATTGATCAGTAAATAGATTTTTGCTGATAGTAAGCAAAACTGCTCAGAACTTTGCTTTTCCTTTCTCCTGTCTGATCCATGCAATGACTTGGCAACAGTGATCCACGCGATGGTCACCTTGAGACTGGACTACTGTAATGCCCTCTACATGGGGCTGCCCTTGTCTCAAATCCAGAAGCTGCAACTGGTGCAAAATGCCGCAGCCAGGCTTCTGATGGGGCTCCCTATTCGGAAGCACATCCAGCCTGTGCTTAAGACATTGCACTGACTGCCTATAGCATACTGGATTCGCTTCAAAGTGCTGGTTCTTACCTTTAAAGCCCTATATGGCCAGGGACCTACATACCTGAGAGACCACCTTTCCCCATATGTACCCCAGAGAGCACTGCGATCAGGGACCCAGAATCGGCTGGCCCTCCCGAGTCTTAAGTAGGCCAGGCTTGCAACAATCAGGACCAGGGTTTTCTTGGTGGTGGCTCCAATCTGGTGGAATGAGCTCCCAGAAGAGACCAGGGCCTTGTGATACCTTTTGCAGTTCCGCAGGGCCTGTATAACGGAGCTCTTCCACCAGACCTTTGGAGCCACTGCCACTACTAACAACAGACAACCTATGGTTGGAGAGCCCTGTTTCCCTGGGACCCAACGACAGCCTGAGCCTACTGCCTAAGATGATCTAAGAAGACCAAGGAGTTGACTGTGAGATGAGAGAACCAAGTAACAACATTGCTGTGAAATTATTAATACCAGCACTTTATTACGCTTTATGGTTTTAGAATTATTTATTTGTATTAACTGTTGTTGCTTAAATTTAATCTATATTATTGTAACTCTTATGCTATTTTATGTAAGCCACTCTGAGCCGGCCCTGGCTGGGAGGGCGGGATAGAAATTTTAATAACAACAACAACAACAATGATGACGATTATGATGATGTTTCAGAATGGAGTACAATTGCATTCAGTGGACTTGCTTTTAGGTAACTATGCATTGGATTGCAGTCTCTTGCAGACTTTGCAACTTTTCTCACATCACAGACTGCCTCTTTCTAGACAAGGCAAAAAAGAGGGGGGCAGAAAGGTTTCCTCCAGAAACACAAGATTTGTCTTAAAGCATCACTTTTAAGTTGCAACAACTGAGGAGGTTTTCAATAAGTGCTATCTCTTGTTGTAATTCTGCCAGTGTGGCATAATTCAGTTTATTTAAGGCTATTTATTTAAGGGTATGTATTTTAGTAGGAAAAAGTCATGGAACTTGAAAATAAATGTTCTCCTTCAATGTATACATTTCTGGCCCTAGTGTGTCAGACAGCAAATATACAAAGGCAGCATTTAAATGTTTTGACAAACCACCATTCTCTGTGATGGGCATGACCAGCACTTGTGTCTGTGCACTCCTTTCTACCTTCCTTCTCCCTTTGTGCAAAAAGCATAATTGAAACCTTCCTGGTTTGCAAAGCCCACAACCAAACTCCAGTTTGCCAAGCTGTGCGCAGAGGCAACCAGTGTTTGTTTCCTGCCAATATGCTTGGATTCCAAACTGGAATGGAATCATAACTTAGCATCCTGATTTGGAGGGAAGAGACACACTCTAATTTGCCCAGCTGCCCATGTTTGGACATCATGACAAACTGCAGTTTAATTGAAGACTTCACAAACCCGGGGTGTGTGTGAGGAGGAGGACACTAATGCAATCACAGGCTAAGTTCATGGTCCATAATGGGCAGAGATTTGACATGAAGTCTGAATACAGGCTTGGACACTTGGGCTTGGACACAACAGGAATTAGGTTTGCCAGGTCCCATCTTCTCCCTGGTGGGGGAAGTGGGGGGCATGCTGGGAGGGGTGGGGCCATCCCTGACACAATGATGTCACACAGAGTGACATCATTGCATCAGGTATGCAGCACCACGTGCACATGTTCCTGCTTTCCAGAGAACTTCCTTAGCAGAGTGGGGATTAAATCTGGGCCTCTTTGATCCTAGTCTGATATTCTAACCACTACACATATTGCCTCAGCCTAGTAAGGAAGACTAGTGGCATCTCTGTTATTATGGGCAAGGATAGCTATGTATTTGTCTGTTATTAAGCTTGAGTAGCTGTTTTTTCTGTATTTCCCTACCCAAAGGAGGGAGAGTGAGAACACAATAGGTCACGATCAGTGCGTTGTCTATGCCATGCAGTCAGGCTAATGAACACTTTGAAGCTTTTAAATTGTGATCATTCTTGATGAACGTCTGCTGACACGAACGAATGAGCTGCTATTGTGTTTGGAGGAGAGGCAGATAAAAGAATTCAATATGTAGAAATCAGATGGAGCAAATATGGGTCTTTGTGATTCATCAGGATCTATGATATCTGTATTATATGTTAACAGTTTAATGTCCCACTGCACAGCAATTAATCAACCATTTCCTGAAATTCATTTTCCAAGGCTGTACTCCACAAGTGATGCATTATGGAGGCGTTTTAGTGAAGTCCACTTCTGCTTCCAGGGCCAGTCGTACTGGCTACATTGAGGCTGCAGGAAAAAAGCACCTGTTCAGCAGTTTCTCCATGCTATGGCGATAATGTGCAGTTCACTGCATGGATTCTTACCACATTGCATGGAGAATGTCCATGCCAAAGCTGAAAGCTCCTGGGGAGCAGTGTGACAGCCACTGAAGATTAGAGATGGGCATGATTTGAGGGGTGGTGGTGGTTTGGGTTGGTTTGTGGTTCATGGCCAAACTACGAATCGAAGCACGAACTGAATTGAAGTGAACTGGGAGGTTTGTTCACACCCCAAACGCGTTCGTGATTTGTGGCCCTGTAGACTCAAATGAAAGGGACTGCATTCCTTTTAAACAGGGTTTGCGGAAAGCCTGAGAAAGAGCTGAGCGACAGGGAACAGCCTTCTCCCTGCCACTCAGCTGTTTTTGTGGCTTTTGTGGAGAACAGTAAGCAGGGGTTTAAAGGGACTTGGAGTCATGTGAGGTAGTCATGACAGAGCTGGATTTAAAGTAGAGTCTAAGATTATGAAGGGCATCTAATAGGGTTGCCAGCTCTGGGTTGGAAAATACGTGGAGATTTTGGGGGTAGAGCCTGGGGAGGTCAGGGTTTAGGAAGGAGAGGGACCTCAGCAGGACACAATACCATAAGAGTCCACCCTCCAAAGCAGCCATTTTCTCCAGGGAAATGGATCTTTGTCACCTGGAGATAATACTGTGAGATCTCCAGGCTCCACCTGTAGAATTGCTACCCTAGCCTCTTAATAAATAAGCAAACTCCTAAAAATTACTACATCTAGTAAGGGGATGGGTGGGTAATGCTTCAGGGCCTCTTAAATGGGACATAGTTGAGTGCCTCAGCATGTTTTAATCTAGCCCTGAATCACACAGATTTTAAATAAGAGATTTCCATAAGGCCTGAAGACCTTAGTGGAGTTGCATCTCTCTTTTTTAAAACCAGGCCTGAGGTGAAAAAAAATGTAGCAACATGTCAAACTGAGGAAGGACCTGCGTTATCAGGATTTTTGTGTCTTTGGAATCTGTAACACTCTAGGGGAATTTTGTTATGTTTTCTCGATACATGTTTACAGCCGCCTCCAACCTATATACGCCTGGTGAAAAATTTAATGGAGGCAGCACCAGGCCAAGCTGCTTTTGTATGTGTGTGTATGTTGTCCTTGTATATTTGACCTCCCCTGACTTGGTGTGCATCTTTATTTATTGTTTGCTAACAACGTCTATTGTCAGGGAAATGACATTGGTCCTGGGGAGGGAAGCATAAAAAAAAAAAGTACCGTCAGGCAAAGTCAAGGCTGCAAAGAAAGTGTTCTCCTAAATATGCAGAGATGTCATTCTTTGCATTAGCCCAAAGGTTTTGTATTGCTTAGGGATATGTGCGGCAAGCCCGCTATAAAAATAGAAGCTTGACAGTGGGGATGAATGTACATGTCAAAATAATATTACTCTTTCTGGGCAGATGACAGAAAAAATGACACTACATCTACCAGCCTGATTTTTATAGATCTGCCTCTTTGCCAGATGTCACCTTTTATAAACTGCTTTGTAAAAAAAAAAAAAAAAGAAATTGAAGAAAAAAACCATAATGGTGCCATGCAACCAGGTCTTTATAACTAGATAAACTTTTTGTAATAAAGTTAGGATTGGCAGAGATCTGAAACCCCCTGAGCTTGCTCACTGAAGCATTTTAGGGAGCCCGCCAGGATTTAAGGAGCCAGCTTTTCCACACTCTATATGCAGGCAGTGTCAGGCGTGTCGGGCGGTGTATTTTTGTTTCTTTTTTTCTTTCTATGAGAGCGGGAGTCTTCCCATGATTTTATGTACCCCCGTGCCTGGTAATCAGCGACCAAAATTTATAGCTGGGGTTTTGGAGAGAATAAAAAAAAAGTTTGCCTCGCCTCAAATTTAAATGCACACATGTGCGTAAAATATATCTTGCGTATCAAATTATATGTTTCAAAAGGGGGCTATGAGGACAGGCGGAATTAGGCAGTAAATAGCTCCCAAGCATACAATTGTTTTATTGCATAATAAAGGGAAGGGCTGCGTTTTACCCCCTCCGCTTGCTGCAGAATGATTCACAGTTTCACAACATGTCAGATTTCTTAGAAGGCATATTAGGCGAGGCTTCCCCTCCCCCACCACTGAGCGCAATAGCTGAGCATGTGTTTTGCGCAAAGGATGGCCGATCTCTTAAATTCAGGTCCTGGTAGTTAAAGGAAGCCAAGCTAGAAACAGTATTGCCAACTTCAGGTTGGGAAATTCCTGGAGATTCCTGGGGTGGGCTGAGTTTGAGGAGGAGAGGGACCTCGGCAGGATTTAATGCTACAGAGCCCATCCTCCAAAGATGCCGTTTTCTTCAGGGGTACTAATCTCTGTAGTCTGGAGGCTGGTTGTGATTCCAGGAGATCTCCAGGCCCTACCCTAATTGAAAAAGAATCCACTTTCTATCTCTCCCCCCTCGCTTTCTTAATTCACCAAAACCAGGATGATCTATACCTATTCTGTTTACTCTTTTGAACTGGTCTTTTTCATCCATGGGGCCACGGTGGCTCAGAGGTTAAGACGCTGAGCTGCAGCCTGGAAGGCCTGTAGCTCGGCAGTTCGAGACCCGAGTGTGCCACATGACGGAGTGAGCTCCCATCTCTGGCCCCAGCTCCTGCCAACCTAGCAGTTCGAAAGCAAGAAACTGCAAGTAGATAAATAGGTACTGCTTTGGTGAGAAGGTAACAGCGTTCCGTGCCCCTCGGTGTTTAGTCATGCCAGCCACATGACCACAGAACCGTCTTTGGACAGTGCTGGCTCCTTGGCTTGGAAACGGAGATGAGCACTTCCCCCTAGAGTCGGTTTCGACTGGCTTTCGAGCAAGGGAAACCTTTATCTTTTCATCCATGCTCTGCCTATGTCCTGGGACACTGAGTCTTCTGGCCTCTGTTTACAAGAATCCACATGTTCACAAGCAACTGCCTTATGCTGAGTGGTCTATCAAGGTCAATATTGTCTTCTCTAGTTGGAAGTGGCTCCTTGGGGTCTCAGGCAGAGGTCTTTCGGAAGTGCCAGGGATTGGGCCTGGGACATCATGCATGCAAAGTAGATGTTCTGCCACTGAGCTTAGATCGGCAACCCATATTGTACCACATTAAAATAGAGTTACCGACCTTGGGGGGGGGGGGTTGCCCAAGTGTTCTGCCTGAATTATAACTGATCTCCAGTCTACCGGGATCAGTTCCCTTGGAGGAAATGGCAGCTTCAGAAGGCAGAATCTTTGGCATTGTGTCCCCATGGAGCGGTCTCCCATCCCCAAAGTCTACCCACTCCAAGGACCACCCCCAAATCTCCAGAAATGTTCCAAGTTGGAGTTGGCAACTCTGACATTAGAGTGGTTGTGTGAACGAGCCCTCATGGGAATAAGGGCTGAGCCATTCCTCTCAGAAACAAGATTTATGAATAGGTTAGGAAGTGTGTTTCATCCTATCCAAAAGAAATGCCTGCTGTTTTCTCCTCAGATCATTTCACAATGCATTTTGATTGTTGTTGTTGTTGCATTCCCTTGCTCCCAGTGGCCTCAGTAAAAACACAGCCAAAGTGGCCCTGTAACTGAAATGGGAAATGGCATTTAAAAAGCATGCTTGGACATGTGATATCATGGCTATCTGCTCTTCTACTGCTCCGTAGCCCAGTGCTTCGTTTGGCTTTTAAACGGTTTCGTTTTCTCAGCAATGCAGTAGGTCACAAAGGTTTCTTAATTTAAAAAAAGGATCGTAGATGCTAAAGAAATATAGAGTTTTTTGATGTAGTGAACAAAAGGCGTTCAGTGATTAAATGATTAAGTAGAAGCCAGTTGGCAAAGGTTGGTTGGTTTTATTCCATTATATCCTTGACATCAAAGATTTAAACCAAAATGTCAAAGATAAATATCCCCTTTCAATTATGGATGTGTTTTCAATGCAAAGCCCTGTTGCCTATCTCTTGATGTCCTTTGCACCTCTTGCACACTTCCATCAAGTGTTGCAAAGTAATTCAGCTCTCAACCCCCCCACCCCCGTTATTGAGAGCTTGGATATCTTTCCACTAGGCAAGCTCTTCAGTTTCATTCTCTTTGCTTGCTTGGTGACCTCCTGGGGGGGGGGGGACTGGCTTTCTTTGCTTTCCTTATTAGAAGGCAGCAGGATTCATTGTCTCCATCTTTTGCTTATGCAATGTGCATACAAATTGGGTTTGATTTTGTTTTCTTTCTGTTCTTCTTTGCCATTCTTCTAGGCAATTGGTGCTCAGAGCATGCCCGATCTGAGACACTGCAAGTGTCCTGTGAGTACTGGAGAAACTGTACTTGTGGTCACCTTCATTACAGACTTTAATGGGAATATGGAGACATTTCCCACCTTACATGGCTTCAGACTCCTCTGGTCAGGGTCTGGGGCTGTAGGACCCTCCAGGGTGGCCTTTTTGAAAAACTTAAGTAGTGTCCCTAGGAAGAACTTCAGAATTGGGATGCTCTTCATGCCGATCTCCCTCTTTTCCCTTCCAGTCACCTTTCCCACACTACCATGGATAGGTCTGGTCCTTCTGCCCTGGCTCTCCCAGGCTGTTCCTTTTAAATGGTTACCTGGGTGAAGGGTCTCCCAAGGTCTTCACCACTCCCTCTTCCCCAGGGTCCTGAGTTTGATGAGTGGTGGGTTCCAGGGCCAGTGTGTACCAGACATGGGGTGCCAGGCCTCCTACCCCTCCCCTGATCCTCCTCAAAGAGCCATAAGTCTAGTCTGTGCAGTCCTAAGAATGCAGGAAAAACACTTGCCTCCACCCCCCTCCCCTCCTGTTGGGGCTGCTCTGGGCTCAGAGACCTGTGCCAACTCCAAGAGTCATTCTCCCAGGCGTGACTGTTCCCTACAGCTGGTACCAAGCCACCTGGGCTGCCTGGAGGCTGTGCGACCATCTGCTGGGCTGGGAAGCTATCGGGGATGTTGTTGTTACTGTTACTCTAGGCCTGCTTTTCCTATCAGCTGCCTCATTTTCACTACAGGTCCAGTTGCTCCCTCACTGCTGGGCCTGGTCAGCAGGGCTGCTCTGTGTAAGTGTGACTGAGGCGTCTTGGGGTCACTCTGCCTTCTGTCGTCAGTGTGAGGGTGGGGGAAGGTACCCTAGACATGAGTTACTGACTTTTGTTGTCAGGCACCTGCTTTCATAATAGGGATTCAGACCAGGTCCTAGTCTAACACTATTAACTACTACGTCACACTAGCTCTTGGGTATTGGAAGTTTTTAATTAGTGATTCAACCATACAACATTAAAGCATGGAAACAGAGAGCACTTTTGTGAACTGCCACCATGTTGTGAGCTGCCTCCATCAACAACATGTTGATGGTGTTTTAACTGGCGGAGACTGTCCAAGAGAGAGATCTTGGAGTCGTAGTAGATAACTCACTGAAAATGTCAAGAGAGTGTACAACTGCAATAAAAAAAGTCAACACTGTGCTGGGGATTATTAGGAAGGGAACTGAAAACAAATTAGCCAGTATCATAATGCCCCTGTATAAATCAATGGTGTGACCTCATTTGGAATACTGTGTGCAATTCTGATTACCACACCCAGAGGTCATTTCGGGGGGGAACGCGGGGGAACGCAGTTCCCCCGGGTGAGGTGCAGGGGGGCAGGGCACATGACGAAGCCCCACCCCCTGCTTCCAGCCGCCCCGCTTCCAGCCCTCATTCAGCCAGGAGGAGGCAGGAGAAGAGGGAGGGTAAGTTGCTTCCCCCCCGCCTCTCCCCACCCCTGCCTGCCTGGGGCCAGGGAGGGCCTTGGCAGGGCTTCCTCGCACTCCCGCTGGCCTTGCAGGTCCACCGCCGGGCCCCTGATGTCAGGGGGTGTGGCATATGCTAATGAGTTATGCTAATGAGTTCCCCTAGCTCTTTTTCTACGTAATGACCCCTGACCACACCTCAGAAAGGATATTATAGCACTGGAAAAAGTGCAAAAAAAGGGTGATATAAGGGTTGGAACACTTTCCCTATGAAGAAAGTTTAAAGTGCTTGGGGCTCTTTAGCTTGGATAAATGACAACTGAGGGGTGCCTTGATTGAGGTTTACAAGATTATGCATGGGATAGAGCAGGTAGAGAAAGAAGTACTTTTCTTCCTTTCTCACAATACAAGAACTCATGAGCACTCAATGAAATTGCTGAGCAGTCAGGTTAGAATGGATAAAAGGAAGTACTTCTTCACCCAAAGAGTGAATAACACATAGAATTCACTGCCACAGGAGGTGGTGGCAGCTACAAGCATGAACGGCTTCAAGAGGGAATTGGACAAACATATGGAGCAGAGGTCCATTGGTGGATCTTAGCCATAAGGCATAGATAGGAACTCTTGGTCTGGGGCAAGTGATGCTCTGTATTCTTGGTGCTTGGGGGGCAACAATGGGAGGCTTCTAGTGCCCTGACCCCACTGGTGGACCCCCTGATGACACCTGGTATTTTGGGGCACTGTGTGACAGAGTGTTGGACTAGATGGGCCATTGGCCTGATCCAACATTGGCTTCTCTTATGTTCTTATGTTTACTGTTGAGATTACTCCTGGGGGTCTGGAATGCCTCAGAGCCCACATGTCCTCATTCAATAATCACCAGTTGAATAACAGTGGAAAGGATTAAAAAAATCTTTACTGCAACAAAGGGAGGAGTCTCCTAGCAGTTTCAACTATTAGGTCTTCTTGAAGTGCAGTCCTTCGAGTTGCCTATTTAAAACCTAGGTTCCCGACCACCACACCCTCTCCCCTCCTGTGAGGTGGAGTTACAGTCTATTTCTCGATCCACCTATTACGTCCAAGCACATACATTGCATGTTCATGTAAATGAACCATTATAGATTCATGGGAGGTTCTGTTAATATGCAACAGTTCATTACGCAGGCACTTTTGCAGTGTTAGTGTCTAAGTTAACAGAAAGTTCACTCCAGGCGTTCTGTGGTAATTATCTTGTCCAGTTCATTCTTGCACAGCACTCCTGCCTCCCCCCACATTTCGTTCTCACCAAGGAGACATCTCCTCTTTCCCACTTTTAATTTCTGATTAACACTTACTCTGACCCGACATTCACCACCATGGGAACTGAGGCAGATACAATGTTAGAACAAAATGGGATCCTTTACCTTTTGTTGAAATGTGCAGCAGTACCAGATGAACAAAGGTTCATCTGGCATGAGGAGAAAGTGCCTAGTGCCAGGGAAATGCACTCTGCAATAAAGTTCCACCTCCTTGAAGGTGGACAGCACTGCTCAAGTGGTATTGGATCAAAGACATAGAGCTTGATGGTTCACGCAGTCCCATGCACTTCTGGAGATGATTGCATGATATCACTGCATGTGTGGTGTGCAAGCTAAGTCTGAGCACATGTTGAAATGTCTGCTATCATTGGTCAACCATCAGTGCATGCTGTGTGGGATCTAGAAAACCATGCTTGCAGAACAGGGATTTTCCCCCTCCCACAATATGCACGTGCGCACGCGTGTACGCTCACACACTTTTTTGGACTTTAGCCTCCTTCGAAAACCCTTCTAAGGCTCAGAAGCCTCAGCAAAATATGTTATAGGGGCTTTAAATAGAAAATCCATGGAAATCATGACCCCCCCATTAATAGAAATGCCCTCTATTTGCATAAGGAAGGGTGCTGTCCACCTTCATGAAGGTGGAACTTTATTGCAGAGTGCATTTCCCTGGCACTAGGCAATGTGAAATATGGTCTGGAAACTTCATGCACCTGATGATATGGGATCTGGCTGACAAGAGCTTCTTGCTACAATAAATTATTTTACTGTTTTTATAGACTGCCTTTCTCAGAAAGACTCAAAGCATGTTGTGTTTAAGGTGTCACAAGATTGTTTGTTGGCTGCAGCAGACAAATATGGTTATTATTCCAGAAAACGGACATGGTATTCCTATATTCTGTGACAGTTTTTAAAAGTGAGTGTTTAGTGTTTTGTAGCGATAAAAGATTCCTTTAATATATATATATATATTGGGGGGGACTAGGATTTTGCCCACTGAATCCCACCTCTTTGACTTGCACCTTTGTGACTGGTTATCTGTGGTATTCTTTGGCCCATGTTTCCTTTCACTGGAGGTTGCGTGGTTAGCCTAAGACTTTGGACAAAATCTCGTTCATACAGCATTCATCCTTCTGCTGGGTTTGCAAATATTGAATAGTATCAGCACAGAGTACCTGTGAATAAAATACACAGTGGGCAGAATATCTTGTCCTCTTTCCAGCTCCGGCAGACTTGCTGTGAGTGCAAGAAGAAAGCTTTGTATATGAAGAAAAATCTTGTCACCTCTTTGGCACCAATATACAAATTATTCTTTTCATGATACTCCCTTTACTTTAGAGCACTAAAGAGACAAATCATTGCTGCCCTCTCTCTGTTATGACCCTCCATTTCTGGTACTTTCTCCGCTTGGAAAAGCAGAGCATCTTTGTACTTCCCACCTGTAGTCAGTCAGTCAGTCAGTCTCTCTCTCTCTCTCTGTATATATAAAATTAAGCACTAGTTTACATTTTACAAAGTCCACTTGGACTTTGTAGACATGTTCTGGGAACCCCCACCTGGTAATTTAATTACCAGGCATGTGTGGGTCTAATTTGGGTCAAGACTGTGGAGCACAAGGAGCATCCTTTAGAAGAAAAGAAGAGGTTTTTATCCTCCACTTTCCTCTACCTTGAGCCGCCGAGTGGTTTACAATCCCCTTCCCTTCCTCTCCCTACAACAGGCACTTTGTGAGGTAGTTGTGCTGAGAGACTTTCTGAGAGAACTGTGACTGGCCCAAGGTCACCCAGCAGGCTTCATGTGGAGGAGTGGGGAATCAAACCCACTTCTGCAGATTAGAGTCCACGGCTCTTAACCACTACATGATGCTTTAGTTCCCTCCCCCCTAGAAATGGCTTCCGAGATCCACAGTTTGCCTGTTGAGAAAATGTACATGATGTTCTGCATAAATGGTGTGGGGCAGGGTCTGAAGCCTCTTCTCCTAGCACATCATAGTCCCCAGGGCTATTTTTGGGCAGGAACGCACAGGAACGGAGTTTGGCTGGCTCCCAAATCGGCCACGCCCAGCAGGAACTCATTAGCATAATAGACCACACCCAATAGCAGAAACTCATTAGGATTGGCTACATTAGGGGTGTGTGGCCTAACATGCAAAGGAGTTCCTGCTACAAAAAGGCCCTGGGTTTTGACAACAAACAAGGTAAACAGAATAACAAGCAAAAGGTGGGTGTGGCTGGATGACCACCCTTCTGGTAACATGGGGGTGCGGCCTAACGTGCTAATGAGCGGTGCTGTCAGGGTGTGGCCTAATATGCTAATGAGTTTCTGCTGTTAAGAACATAAGAACATAAGAGACGCCAATGTTGGATCAGGTCAAAGGCCCATCCAGTCCAACACTCTGTGTCACACAGTGGCCAGAAATACCAGTGCCATCAGGAGGTCCAGCAGTGGGGCCAGGACATTAGAAGCCCTCCCACTGTTGACCCCCCCCCAAGCACCAAGAAGACAGAGCATCACTTGCCCCAGAGCCCCTAGCTATACCTTGTGGCTAATAGCCACTGATGGACCTCTGCTCCATATGCTTATCTAATTCCCTTTTGAAGCCGTCCATGCTTGTAGCACCCACCACTTCCTGTGGCAGTGAATTCCATGTGTTAATCACTCTTTGGGTGAAGAAGTACTTCCTTTTATCCGTTCTAACCCGACCGCTCTGCAGTTTCATGGAGTGCCCACGAGTTCTTGTATTGTGAGAAAGGGAGAAAAGTACCTCTTTCTTTACCTGCTCTTTCCCATGCATAATCTTATAAACCTCGATCATGTCACCCCTCAGTCGTCTTTTCTCCAAGCTAAAGAGCCCTAAGCGCTTTAACCTTTCCTCATAGGGAAAGTGTTCCAACCCTTTTATCATTCGAGTTGCCCTTTTCTGCACTTTTTCCAAAGCTATAATATCCTTTTTAAGGTGTGGTGCCCAGAACTGCACACAGTATTCCAAATGAGGTCTCACCATTGATTTATATAGGGGCATTATTATATTGGCTGATCTGTTTTCAATACCCTTCCTAATAATCCCCAGCATAGCATTGGCCTTCTTTATTGCAGTCACACACTGTCTCGACATTTTCAGTGAGTTATCCACTACAACTCCAAGATCTCTCTCTTGCTCAGTCTCTGCCAGTTCAGACCCCATCAATGTGTATTTATATTTAGGATTTTTGGCTCCAATGTGCATCACCTTGCACTTGGCCACATTGAACCCCATTTGCCATGTTGACGCCCACTCGCCCATCCTTGACAGATCCCCTTGGAGTGCCTCACAATCCTCACTGGTTTTCACCACCCTGAACAACTTTGTATCATCCGCAAATTTAGCCACTTCACTGCTTACTCCCATCTCCAAATCATTAATGAACAAGTTAAAAAGCAGTGGACCAAGTACTGATCCCTGCGGTACCCCACTGCTTACCACCCTCCACTGAGAAAATTGCCCACCTACACTCACTCTCTGTTTTCTATGAACTAGCCAGTTTTTGATCCATAAAAGGACTTGTCCTTCTATCCCATGATTTTTGAGCTTACTTAGGAGCCTTTGATGAGGAACTTTATCAAAAGCTTTCTGGAAGTCAAGGTAAATAATATCTATTGGATCCCCCTTGTCCACATGTTTGTTCACCCCCTCAAAGAACACTAACAGGTTAGTGAGACAAGATCTTCCCTTACAGAAACCGTGCTGAGTCTGCCTCAATAGGTTTTGTTCATCTATGTGCCTACTAATTCTTTCCTTAATAATGGTTTCCACCAATTTACCCGGTATCGACGTCAGACTGACTGGCCTGTAATTTCCCGGATCTCCTCTGGAACCCTTTTTAAAGATGGGAGTGACATTAGCTACCTTCCAATCCTCAGGAATGGAGGCAGATTTTAAGGAAAGATTACATATCTTTGTCAGGAGATCTACAAGTTCACATTTGAGTTCTTTCAGAACTCTCGGATGTATGCCATCTGGGCCTGGTGATTTTTCAGTTTTTAAGTTGTCTATCAGTTTTAGGACCTCCTCTCTCATCACCTCAATCTGACTCAGGTCTTCCAACACCCCTCCTGAAATCAGTGGTTCTGGAGTGGGCAAGCACTTCTCATCTTCCACAGTGAAGACGGAGGCAAAAAATGCATTTAGCTTCTCAGCCATTTCCCTATCATCCTTCAATACTCCTTTTACCCCTTGGTCGTCCAAGGGCCCCACTGCCTCCCTGGCTGGTTTCCTGTTTCTAATGTATTTGAAGAAAGTTTTATTGTTGGTTTTTACGTTTTTTGCTATATGCTCCTCATATTCCCTTTTTGCCTGCCTGACCTCAGACTTGCATTTTATTTGCCATAGCCTGTGTTCCGTTTTATCAGCCTCACTGTGACTAGCTTTCCACTGCTTAAAGGAATTCTTTTTACTTTTTACAGCCTCCATTACTCTGTTTGTTAACCATGCAGGCTTTTTCCTATACCTGTTTGTGCCTTTCCTAACCTGCGGAATATATATTTTTTGAGCTTCTAGGATCGTAGTTTTAAATAGATCCCAAGCTTCCCCAATTGTTTTGACCCTTTCTACTTTTCCTTTCAGTTTCCTCCCCACGTGTCCCCTCATATCAGAGAAATTACCCCTTTTAAAGTTAAAAATGGTTGTGTGAGTCTTTTTGGCCAATTCTCTATTTGTACAAATGATGAACTCAACAACATTATGATCACTGTTTCCAAGCGGTGCAATCACTTTTACATCTCTCACCAGGTCTTGAGTGTTACTTAGGACCAAATCAAGGATCGCCTCTCCCCTGGTAGGTTCCGTGACCATCTGCTCCATAGCACAGTCATTTAGAGTGTCTAGAAACTCAATCTCTTTTTCCCGACTAGAACACATATTGACCCAATCAATGTGTGGGTAGTTAAAATCACCTATTATTACACAGTGTTTTTGTCTAGTTGCTATCTTTAAGGCATTCATCATTTTATAATCCTCCTCTATCTTTTGATCTGGTGGGCGATAACAAACTCCCAGTGTTAAGTTTCCTTTTGGCCCCCCTATTTCAACCCATAGAACTTCCAGAAGCGAATCCAATTCACTTAGCCTCTCAATCTTTCTAGACTTTATACCCTCTCTGACATACAGAGCTACCCCACCTCCAACCCTTCCCCCCCTATCCTTCCGATATAATATATAACCGGGAATCACTGTGTCCCACTGATTTTCCTCATCCCACCAAGTTTCAGAAATACCCACAATGTCTATTTTTCCCTCCGACACCAAGCACTCCAACTCCCCGATTTTACCTCGGACACTTCTAGCATTTGTATAGAAACAGCTGTAATTTCCCTTACAAGTTAAGCCTGCATCCTTCCTCTTGCTATCTCGAGTCGTTGTCCGGCAGTCCATGTCACCAGCCATGGCCTCTGTGGACAATTTCAATCCACCTCCCTGTAGAAAAGCAACCGGTACCCCCTCACCTCTCTCAGATGAGCCAACCCGAACCAGAGACTTTTCATCTCCTGTCGGCTTTCCCCCAATATTCAGTTTAAAAGCTGCTCTGCCACCTTTTTGATTTTAAGTGCCAGCAGCCTGGTTCCTTCTCGGGACAAGTGGAGACCGTCTCGCCTGTACAGCTCCCTCTTGTTCCAAAAAGTATCCCAGTGCCTAACAAACCTGAACCCTTCCCCCCTACACCATCGTCTCATCCACGCATTGAGACTCCTGATCTCTGCCTGTCTCTCCGGCCCTGCGCGTGGAACAGGTAACACTTCTGAGAAGGCTACCTTGGAGGTCCTGGACCTAAGTTTCCTGCCCAGCAGCCTAAATTTCTCCTCCAGGACCTCACGACTGCATTTCCCCACATCGTTGGTGCCGACATGCACCACGACCACTGGCTCCTCCCCAGCACTATCTACCAGCCTATCTAAAACACGCGTAATGTCCGCTACCTTCGCACCAGGCAGGCAAGTCACCATACGGTCAGTACGCGGGTTCGCCACCCAGCTGTCTACCTGCCTAAGGATCGAATCACCCACTACCAAGAGCCCCCCTCCCACCCTGCTCAGGGATGGTTCCTTGGTGCAAAAGGAGAGCCGCTCACCAGCTGGGGAAGAGGTCCCTTCTGAGGGCACATTCCCCTTATCCTCAGCATGGTGCCCTGTTTCCCCTAGACCCTCATGCTCCCTGACAGCAGCGGGGCTGCCAGATCCAGAGTGGGACGAAGCTAACAAGTCCCCGAGAGTCTTTTCTGTGTGCCTAGCTGACTGTCTCTGCTTCTCCAGGTCAGCCACCTTGGCCTCAAGGGAGCACACACGTTCCCTGAGAACCAGGAGCTCCTTGCACCGAGGACACACCCAAGACTTCTGCCCAGTGGGCAGATAGTCATACATGTGACACTCCGTGCAAAACACTGGATAGCCCCCAACCCCCTGCTGGCATTCTGGCTTCATAATTCTTTTAAAATAAATAAATATAATCCCCCTTTTAAACCCTTGGTATTTATGTGGGTTTTGTTATCAAGTCAAATTATTTTACGGGAAAGACAAAGAGCCTAGGGCCTTGTCTTTCTGGCTCTTTTTGGGCTTCTTACAGCGCCCCTAGTCTAAGAGTCCCTAGGCTAAGAGCCACAGGCAAAGAGCCCTTTAGCTCACCCTTCGGCTCGTGCCAGAGGCTCGTGCCTCTGCCAAGGTGTTTCCTTAAATAGAGGCCTCCCCCAGCAGAGGTCAGGCAGCAGCTATGCAAATTCAAATTCACCCAGGCACTCAATCACAGGCAAAACAATGCCCCTTCCACTTCCTCTCAATTACAGGCAATCCCAGTCAAACAGTGCCCGTTCCTCTCCCACACTCAATCAGCCAGGACTCTGCAAGAACTCTAAGTGCTTCCACACACTGCTAAACACAGTTTTCCCACAAAATATCCGTAGCTGAATTCTCTCAGCTGAAAGCAAGTAAAAGAAACCCACTCACCTCTCTCACAGCTCTCTCTCCTGCTCCTGCTCAGAGCTCAGCTGTTGGGTGTGGCCTATTATGCTAATGAGTTCCTGCTGTGCTTTTTCTACAAAAAGAGCCCTGATTAGTCCCCATCTGAATTGGGCCTCCGGGGGCTAGGGAGTTGTGTCCCCCTCACATAACTTCAGGAACACAGACCATTTATCTTGGGTGGCAGCTCTGTGAACCAAAAGGGAAAGGCATTTCTCCACTACTGTGACTCTTGCTGGTACTAGATGCAGAATGCACTGTGTATTTGGTCGGCTGCCACATTCTTCATCTAGGGGAAGAAAGAAGCTGATTTGCAGGTGATGTGTCCATAACTCTTCAGAGTAATCTCCAGGCAAACTCATTGATAGCTGGGGAAGGATCTTTCTTAATGTTGCCGTCTCCAGGTTGGGAAATTCATGGAGATTTAGGGGTGGAGCCTGGGAAGAGTAGGGTTTGGGGAGGGAAGCAACTCCAGTGAGGTACATTGTCATAGAGTCCACCCTCCAAAGCTGCCTTTTCCTCTAAAGGAACTTACCTCTGTGGTCTGAAAATTGGTTGTCGTTTCAGAAGATCTCCAGGATCCAGGGGTCATTTGGGAGGGGGGACGCGGGGGGACGCCATCCCCCCGGGTGAGGTGCGGGAGGGCGGGGCCTGGAGCTCCCTGCTGGTGCCCGCTGGAGGTCGCCGCCGGCTGTGGGGAGGACACACTTCTGGTGATGTCAGGGGGTGTGGCATATGCTAATGAGTTATGCTAATGAGTCCCCCTAGCTCTTTTTCTACAAAATGACCCCTGCCAGGATCTACCTGGAGCCTGGCAATAGGGTTTCCAACTCTGGTTTGGGAAATTCCTGGAGATGGGGGTGAAGCCTGGGGAGTGCAGGGTTTGGGGAAGGGAGGGACCTCAGGGGGATATAATGCCACAACGTCCACCTTCCAAAGCAGCCATTTTCTCCAGGGGAACTGATCTTGGTAACCTGGGGATCAGTTGCTATTTTGGGAGGTCGCTAGCCACCACCTGGAGTGAAAGGCATGTATTCTACAGCACTGCCTTTGGAATCTGTATTTTTCTTCCCCCACGCGTACCTTTGTTGTTTGTATTTCCCCTCAGAAGAAGCTGCTTTCTGTTTCACAGAGTTAAACCTCTTGTATAGTAAGAGAGGATTTTTGTGCTGTCTGATTCTCTTCAGGGCCAAGAGGCAACTGGGGAGTGCCTACCATTCCTCACTTACAGACGCATTTCATTGAAATTATTCTGAAGGAAAGAATCGGGCATAGTTGCTTTGAGGATAAGCTATTAATCCAAAGGGTACCTTTGAAAAGGACAATGGAACTGAAATACCAGGCTATCGAATTTAGCCTTCCATGACAATGTACAGTCTTTTTATAGGCTGTAAGGGCCCTTTAGTGCCCTTTCTGTATTCACTGAGCTCCCATTTAATATCCTGTGGAGTTTCATGTACTAATCAAGGGTACCGTATGGCCTATTGTACTTAAGGAATCGATTACTGAGGCGTGATCGGTTTGACCCCCTCGGTTATTTTAACCTCTCAGAGAGCTAGAGTGATGCCTCAGAGGCAAGTGCAGTGGGCTTGTGTAAGGTGGAGCATTTTTTTCCCTGTGAACTTTAGAAAACCCAGGGAGTTTCATGTCCTCAAGATAAGGCAGCTGGGAAACATCCCATTGCGAGCTAACTTAATTCCCCATTTATTTGTAATTAATTGTGTACTGTTGCCTGACAGAACATAATAGAACTACCAAACAATCACTTAGAACAGGAAAGGACTGTCAGTTAATGCACTAATGAATCAAGTTTACCAAAGGTGAAGCGGCTAAGGTTCCCCGTGGGGAATTGTTACACATGGAGCCTCTGTGCCCAGCAGGCTCGGCAGTTTCTGTGGCTTGCCTACCTAATTCTGTTTTGGAAACTATCTCAAACTGTGCTGTGTGTTCTCCACCTTGGAAGTGGGTTGCCAGTCTCCAGGCGGTGGGTGGAGATCTCCCGGTATTACAGCTCGTCTCCGGGTTACAGTGATCAGTTCCCTTGGAGAAAATGGCTGCTTTGGATGGTGGACTCTGTCATTGTAGGCCTCTCCCCTGCCCCAAACCCAGCCTCCACTCCCCAAATCTCCAGGTATTTCCCAACCCACATCTGGCAACCTAAACTTTGGAACCTGTTTGGACAGGGGCAAACACACACCAGCCAACACTTTGAACTAGCAACTAGGGAAACTGATCTTGTTTCCTCATGCCCAGAAAGCTTGTGTAGTGTTGTGTTTGCATGGGGAAAATAATGGTAATTGAGGAGTAGAAGTGGGAGAGAGGGTAGGGATGCCAGCCTCCAGGTGGGACCTGGGGATCCCCTTGAATTACAGCTCATCTCCAGACTTAGGGTTGCCAAGTCTTTTTGACTCACTGGCAGGGGAGTGTCTTCTCGATCCAGGAGCTGCATCGGGGGGGGGGGGGGGGGGGCCCCCCCCCAC